>NC_036869.1:3913770-3932686 GCF_002910315.2 Salvelinus sp. IW2-2015
ATTTCAAATACATTCACAAATTGTATCATGCATTAAAATACATTACAAAATGCATAAAAATACATTATTTGGCCATTTATTTTATTTCACACATATATCCTAAAATGCCTCAAAAAAATATTTAAAATCATTCGTTTTTCTCGTATGTATGTAATAATAATTGAAATAGTAAAAACAAGCTGATTCGTGTTTATTTTTCTCTCAGATGTCCGATGAGATAGATGGGGGGAAAGAAACATATGATCCAGGTTTCAGAAGGTATGGCACGGCCAAACTAGACATTACTATCTGGGGTAGTTACCATGAAGGACCCAAAGCATTCCAAGGCTATCCTCACCCGGGGAAGGACAGTGCCGATTTGTTGTTCACGACAGTCAACTCAAGTCAACGGAGCCACAAAGTGAACAATCTTTTGTGCTTGTGGTGACTTTTCTTGATGCAGGAATGTCTGTTTAGTTTGAACAGAGATAATGAATGTCTGGTAGAGATGGAACTCGGTTGGTCGAAGCACAACTGAAGGTAAGAGGGAGAACTGAGCCCTGCCTGATGCCTCCAAACATCACACATTACGCACATAACGCACACACAACGAACACCGCACCATACACAGGAAATCCTAGGGGCACTTTTGCTGTAGCTAGACCGAGTTAAATAACAACTCTATTTGAACTCACCAGAGGGTTTGGTTGTGGAGGACTGGCTGTGTTTGTGTTAAATTGCTTTAAATGCGCCCCTTTCTTCTTCTTCTTTCTTCTTCTTCAACTAAGCCTACCCCCCCCCCCCCCCCCCCCCCACACACACACACAACATTTATGCCAACAGCACATGATGAGGTGGGAATGACAAGTTGAGGGAAGTGACAGAGCAAAACACACAGACGACAGAAGTTCCTTGGAAATAATATGTTTATTTCTCTTTCTCTCTCAGCCGTTCCAGCTGACATTCTGGACCAACAGGATGACATGACACAGGGCACCTCGCAGGGTAATGTCAGCAGAACACTGCAACACACCAAACCATGTCAGCACTTTAATATATAATTATATATGCAGTTTAGCAGACACTTTTATCCAAAGGGACTTAGTCATGCGTGCATCCATTTTATGTGTGTACATGTGACATTTCCATTATAGACTTATTTGACCCGTCTCTCACTCTGACATACATTTATTGTACGGTATGATGCAGTCAGATGCTGCTGTATTCACTTCTATGTACTGTATATCTCATTTGATTTACAGCTGCTGATGCTGCTGCCAGCGCCACGGCAGCCCAGTCTTAGCCCTGTGGGTTGAGCCCACAGCACGCTGTGGATGGAATCAGACATTTTGGTACCTAAAGCCCATTGATTTGTACTTACTAATGAGAGGAGAGGTATACTGTACATTGAAAAAATATATATAATCATTTCACATTCCGTCTCCTTTCATTGCAGACCCATCATGGTGAATCTCACAGAAAACTGACAACAAGCAATATCAACAAAAACTTTAGTCAAATGTTGCTCTTAAGTTCCTTAACCCTCTTTTGCCACTGAAAATGGTGAAGGTGTGTGCAGTGTCTATGAGGATAAAATTAAATTATTCTACTTTTTTTGGTGTACATTACATTTTTACCCACTTTTTGACTTTATTGTTTTTTGGGTAGTTGGATATTGAATCATGAAGAATGTCAACTTTGTTTTTGTTAAAGACAGTTTATGTAGTTACACTCCTGTCGTATCAACTAGCATATTCATAAAATGGTCACTATGTTCTCTTACAATGCCCTTGAGAAAACCAGAAGTCTCTTTCTTAATTCAGTCATTGTAGGTTTGCTATGTTTCTGCAGGGTTCCTACTGTTTCCTCCTGCTTTCATATGATGCATTGCTGTCTCAGTCCTTGACAGAAAGCTCAATTGGCACGTTGTCCTTCTAACTGATCACAGCTGCTACATTTGAAAAATAACTCCGACTGACTCACAGCTCAACATTTGTTTTTTAAATTATGAAAAACATTAGGTCCTTTATACAAAATGAAGTGTACATACGTGTTATGACGCAACAATGTCTTTGATAAGGTATACAAAACAAATCTAGAGAAAGTACTAACAAAGTGTGATCTACATTGGTCGGAAAGATTGTAAAATAACAATTGTATAGACATAATGAGAATGTCATTTGAATATGTACACAAGGGGGGAATCTAATAAAGACTGAGTTGTCAGCAAGTTTTTGGGGATAAAAAGCTGTATGTGTGTGTTATTGTGAATCAGTTGATGAAAGGAGTAGCTGGTAAGAAGCCTACTCACAGACTCCCAGGACTTTCAAATCATATTGTATTTGTCACATGCTTCGTAAAGAACAGGTGAAATGATTACTTTACAATAATATCAACTATAAATAATATGATAACATATCAAATGTACAAAATACAATATAATAATAATCAATAGAGTTACGAGAATTTGACACACATGTCAAGTTCAATAGCCATGTTTTGAAGTTGCAAAGTCCTACATCTGGGGTCTGTGATAACATAGCACACTTGTAACCAACACAGTAATAAAAGGGACCATGCCAATGATGACATGAAGAAGAAGCGTGAAGAAGCAATCACTGTTTAGCTACAGGTAAGGCAGGGCCAACGGACACACATTTCTCCTAACCTGTATCTTGAGACATTCGATGGACTGTTTATTATGCCTTCGAGTAGTGTTCAACACTCCTATTCCTGACAAAGCTTTCATTCTGGATGGATAGCTCCCCGCCCTACTTTCCTTTCAACCAAGTCAGTGCCACTGTGGCGTTTGTCTTCGAAGAAAGCAGCATGCCATTGGCATTGCTTATTTACGCATTCCTTAACCTTGTACTAAGAAATCTTTCTCCGAGCAAGAGCAGGCAATCCAGCGCACAAAGAATCAATGCATTCTGTTTTAAAATGTCATACACACTGAGTATACCAAACATTAGGAACACCTTCCTAATATTGAGTACCCCCCCCCCCCCATGTTGACTCCAAGGCTTCCCATAGTTGTGTCAAGTTGGATGGATGTCCTTTGGGTGGTGGACCATTCTTGATACACAAGGGAAACTGTTGAGCGTGAAAAACCCAGCAGGGTTGCAGTTCTTGACCCAAACTGGTGCGACTGGCACCTACTATTATACCCCGTTGAAATGTACTTAAATCTTTTGTCTTGCTCATTCACCCTCTGAATGGCACACATACACAATCCATGTCTCAATTGTCTCAAGGCTTAAAATTCCTTCTTTAACCTGTCTCCTCCCCTTTGTCTACACTGATTGAAGTGACATCAATAAGGGATCATAGCTTTCATTTGGATTCACCTGGTCAGTCTATGTCATGGAAAGAGCAGGTGTCCTTAATGTTTTGTACACTCAGTGTAAATGGCCAATAACATTGAACTGGTAATGTTTTTGTACAGTGCACAGGTGTCCTACATTAAAAGGAAATAAATGAAACAATTCTCCAGCACCACCCCAACATCAACATCTGTGATGCGTTTCTATGTTTTGTAGTAAAAAAGATTGAGGAAGATAAAAGTTTCCAATTCCACTTATCTTCCTCCATCTTTTTTACAACAAAACAACAAAACATGCCATTTTCACATCCTCTATGTTCTGGTGGTGTTGGAGATGTTGAATATGAAGTAGAAAAATGTAGAAATTTCCCTTTAAGATAAAACAACACTACACAGAAAGCCATCTGAGACATTACTATTTGCTGTTGAATACATACTTTTTTTTACACATGAACARATTCTGACAAGGTATGACAACACGACGGTGGTAGGCCTGATCACTGACGACGATGAGACAGCCTACAGGGAGGAGGTCAGAAACCTGGCAGTGTGGTGCAAGGACAACAACCTCTCCTTCAACATGCAAGAGGAGCTGATCATGGATTACAGGAAATGGAAGGCTGAGCACACCTCCATCCACATCGACGGGGCTGTTGTGGAGCAGGTCGAGAGCTTCATGTTCCTCGGTTTCCACATCACTAAGGAACTATCATGGTCCACACACATCAACAAAGTCGTGAAGAGGGCACAGCAATGCCTCTTCCCCCTCAGGAGACTGAAAATATTTGGCATGGGCCCTCAGATCCTCAAAAAGTTCTACAGCTGCACCATAGAGAGCATCTTGACTGGCTGCATCACCGCTTGGTATGGAAACTTCTCTGCGTCCGACCGCAAGGCGCTACACAGGGTAGTGCGTATGGCCCAGTACATCACTGGAGCCACACTCCCTGCCATCCAGGACCTCTATAACAGGAGGTGTCAAAGACTCCAGCCACCCAAGTCATAGACCTTTCTCTCTGATACCTGGCAAGCGGTGGCAAACGGTACCGATGCACCAAGTCTGAAAACAACAGGACCCTGAACAGCTTCTACCCCCAAGCTATTAGACTGCTAAATAGTCAGTTAAATAGTTAACCAATAGCTACACGGAATATCTGCATTCACCCTTTTTGCACAAACTTTTTGTCTCATCACATATGCTGCTGTCACTGTTTATTATCTATCCTGTTGCCTAGTCACTTTATTCCTAGTTATATGTACATATCTATCTGTAACGATGTGCGTTGAGAGCTGGGAAGCAAGTTCAGGGAGTGAGTGTTTTAATAAATAAGCACAATGTAATACAAAAACAAGAAACACTAACAGCACACAGACATGACACAGAAACAGAAACAATGACACCTGGTGAAGAAACCAAAGGGAGTGACATATATAGGGAAGGTAATCAGAGAAGTGATGGAGTCCAGGTGAGTCTGATGATGCGCAGGTGCGCGTAACGATGGTGACAGGTGCGCGCCATAACGAGCAGCCTGGTGACCAAGAGGCCGGAGAGGGAGCACAAGTGACACTATCTCAATTACCTCATACCCCTGCACATCGATTCGGTACTGGTTACATGTGTATATAGCCAAGTTATCGTTACTGATTGTGTATTTATTTGTTGTGTTATTATTTTTCTATTATTTCTCTAGTTCTCTCTGCATTGTTGGGAAGGGCCCATAAGTAAGCTTTTCACTGTTAGTCTACACCTGTTGTTTACGAAGCGTGTGACAAATAAAATGATTTGATATCTATACACTGATTGTGTGCTCTCTCTGACCCCCTTGTGGAGGATGGTTGAATGGGCTCAACCCTGACCATTCATCACACTCTCCCTAAAGTAGGTTTCTATATGTCTCCTCTGAACGTTTCATGACAAATTCCCAAACTTAAGGCCATAACAATTTATGATTATGAGTCTCTCTTTAGCACAGTGCAACCAGGAAGAGCTTGACATCAAATGACACTTTCCGACAGTAGTTTGCAGCAGTTTGTGTCCCATTGGACCCCAGCATATTTCAAACAGATTTTATACAGAAATGGAATATCCCTTAGGGGGTCAACCTAAGAGAAAGCAGACAGAGAGACAGAGAGCGACATAGAGACATACCTGTAGAGACATAGAGACAGTGAGACAGAGAGAGAGACAGACAGAGAGACAGACAGAGAGACATAGAGACAGAGAGACATAGAAACAGAGAGACGGAGAGTGAGACAGAGAGACAGAGAGACAGAGAGACAGAGAGAGAGCGAGACAGAGAGACAGAGAGCGACATAGAGACATACCTGTAGAGACATAGAGACAGTGAGACAGACAGAGAGACATAGAGACAGAGAGATATAGAAACAGGGAGACAGAGAGAGAGCGAGACAAAGAGACAGAGAGACAGGAGAGTGAGACAGAGAGAGAGACAGAGAGACTATAGAGACATAAGAGAACAGAGAGACAGAGACAGAGAGAGAGCGAGACAGAGAGACAGAGACAAAGAGACATAGAGACAGAGAGACAGAGAGCGACATAGAGACCATACCTGTAGAGACATAGAGACAGTGAGACAGAGAGACAGAGAGACAGCGAGACAGAGAGAGAGAGACAGAGACAGAGACAGAGACAGAGACAGAGACAGAGACAGAGACAGAGACAGAGACAGAAGACAGAGACAGAGACAGAGACAAGACATACAGACAGAGAGACATAAAGACAGAGAGACAGAGAACATAGAGACATACATATCAACAGAGACAGAGAGACATAAAGACAGAGAGACAGAGAGACATAAAGACAGAGAGACAGAGAGACAGAGAGACAGAGAGACAGTAGAGAGAGAGAGAGAGAGAGAGAGAGCGAGAGAGAGACATAGAGACAGAGAGACGTAAAGAAAGAGAGACAGAGAGACAGAGAGACCAGAGAGCAGAGAGAACAGAGACAGAGAGGAGAGAGACAGTGAGCCAGAGAGACAGAGAGACAGAAGAGACAGAGAGACAGAGAAGAGAGAGAGACAGAGAGAGAGAGAGAAGATAGAGAGAGAGAGAGAGAGAGAGAGAGAGAGAGAGAGACAGAGAGGCAGAGAGACAGAGAGACAGAGAGACAGAGAGAGAGAGACGAGAAGAGCGGAGGGGATATTATGTTCTCAAGGTTTGGGTTTTGAAGTCATCCAGTGGACTAGATCGCTTGACCCAACCCCAAAAGAGCTGTTTAGAAGGGCTCAAGTTCCCACGTGGCTCCTCCAAAGGGCCCCTGAAGCCTGGAGGCCTTCTCACGTTACAAATCAACCAAACCTGGTGGTCCAGACCGGACGCAGCCTGCATGGAGAGGAAGAGGAGGAGAAAGAGGAGGAGATGGGAGGTGAACCAAAGACAAAAGTCTCCAAACAGCTCAGAACAAAGAGTCTGTGCCCTGCCAGAAGACGAAATGGGGGTGGCCACTGAAGCTTGACCCCCCCCCCCCCCCCCCCCACACACACACACACAACCCCCTTCAACCTACATTAGTAGCTAACCTCCCCCCATGCTACTTTCCCAAAGAGTCGAGCGGGCGGAAGAGCCCCAGAAACCTGCAGTAATGTTATACCGGTACTTTAATTTGAGGTGTAAGAGGTTTTAAACACCTTCCACCTGATGGAAGGTATGATATCGGTGAGAAAAGTGCTACCTTTTACCTGTAAAGTAGGTATGATATCGGTGAGAAAAGTGCTACCTTTTACCTGTAAAGTGGCATCTCCAGTAAATGACTTACTTGCCTTACAAATCTGTCCGTGGGTAGGGTGCATTCTGAAGTAAAGGTGATCACATTTTAGGCACTGGAAGTCCCTCTCAACAGAGAAAGTCTTCAACAGTGTCTACATCTGGAAACACGAGAAGCAGTATACAGTATTGTTCTTTAGATAGTTGGGGCCTGTATTCAACCCTGAGGGCCTATCCTGAATTACTTTGACAAACCTTTTTCTCTGTCATTTAATAGGTGATAAAACGAAGGTGATTAAAGGGGAGGGGGGATTGAGACCATATATTATGATCCGATGTTCACTATATCTATAAGAACAATGTTAGAGAGCCTGAAGCCTAGAGAGGTTACAGTCAGATTGAGATGTTTGTCCCTAGTGGTTCTTTGTTTTCTTTTAGACATATTTTTTGTTTGAGGTTCTTTTATTAATCTATTTTATTACCTTCTGATGTTTTCTAATCTCCTTTATGTTAATGCTTTACTGCACTTTAAATAAAGTTTGATTTGATTACAATTTGATTCCTCCCATAGAGATGAATTACAATATGACCACTCCACTGCCAGTCATTTGAGAAATATCTCATAATACCACAAAGAATGACTCCTTCAGGAGGATCAGAGATGGCTCGTGACCACCAGGACTAAAAGCACTAACAGGATTTGAGATCAAAACTTGAGGATGGCATGGTAACATGAGAAGGATGAAGTGTGTGGTAGTGTGTGTGCGTGTGCGTGTACGGTGTGTGTGTGTGTGTGTGTGTGGTGTGTGTGTGTGTTGTGTGTTGTGTGTGTGTGTGTGTGTGTGTGTGTGTGTGTGTGTGTGGTGTGTGTGTGTGTGTGTGTGTGTGTGTGTGGTGGTGTGTGGTGTGTGTGTGTGTGTGTGTGTGTGTGTGTGTGTGTGTGTGTCTGTAAGCAATAATGTGTGTCTGTGTATGGGTAGATAACTGAAAATGAGCTATAAACAAGTTTTTTACTTTATTCACTATTAATCAAAATTAGCCAAATGCCTTGTAGGTTAAAATGTTAAATGCACTGTAGGGCTACTACAAATGTACTGTTGTAGAATGCAAACTTAGGCTAGATGTTTCAAGGTTGCTTTGCCAAATGAATAATCTGTCTCTGATATTTCACAGCCTACAATAAATTGTATTTTCCTTTCTTCTCCATCGCTCTTACTTCACTACAAAGTCATTACACTGAAGATGAATATTCACTGTTGGTACAATCCAGTTTGTGCATGTGTATCACTCACTTGCTCTACCAACGAGCTTCAGTTAACCCAACCTCAATCCAGTCTAGAACCCATAGCTTCCGTCTGCCATATCCACTGGACCGAGTCTGAGTGGTCTGAGTGGTAAGACATCAGTTACCCCCAGTAAAGACAGACTACATCTGCACTGGTTCCCCTTTGAGGATGATGCTGGATCGATCCATCAGCCAGTCAGGCCTCTAATCTCGTCCGTCACCCAAGCTTGGCTCCAAGGCCACTATGGTTTCAACCCACAACAGCAACCCATTGTCCCAGCTCAAGGAGCCTAGCAGTCACATGAGCTGGTGAGGGGGGGACATGGATCCAGCTAAGAGGAATCTTGGCAAAAGGCTGACAGGGTCTCTCACACTATAATAAGGCAGCCTTTCTATATGTCCTTCTCGTCAACCCTGTTATTTTGATATCCAAAAGGAGAAAGGGTCGCATCTCCTGCAGACACACTGTGAGTACCAGTCCTAAACATTGTCAAGGAAATTAGGCCATGGTGCTGGTTCTGTTCAGTTGTTGTTGCTTGGCTACTGAACAACTAGAACATAAGAACTGGCCCCTAGAACACAAGCACAATAACTTTTCTCTGTATTTTACACGTGCACTACATTGAAAATGTCTCAAATTAACTTCAAATAGCCAAAGTCAAGACATGGTTGATGCTGAATAATCAAATCAAGTAACAGGGCAATTTACTTAAAAACATAGGTCCAACATAAAATGAGATAAATCAATGCAAAAATGTATATATTTATATATATATGTGTGTGTGTGTGTGTGTGTGTGTGTGTGTGTGTGTGTGTGTGTGTGTGTGTGTGTGTGTGTGTTTACGGTTTAAGTTTCTCTGTGCGACTAAAGTCTATAGAGTTAACAAAGTTATTGGGTTGATCAGGGGAACAGGCGGTCTTATATTTCAGTGGACAACAATGGGAGTCTGTTTTAATGGCAGAGGTAATTACTTTTGTTATGAAAGATATCCTTTTCCAGTTCATCAGGGAGAATTTATTAAACCAATAAGTCTCTGAGCTTCCAGATATTAATGACAGTGTAAAACAGTCCGTCGGCTTGCCCTGACCTGGGATGGGACTGATGCGAATTGGCAAGCTCAGCAGGAATGCAATCACCCGACACTGGAGAAGGGGGCTCAACTAACAGTGTCTCTCCGGACAGCATTGGGTTTAATGTAGTATTCTAGTTGGCAAACAGAGGAGGGACTAAACAGCGGTTTAATAGCTAATATACAGGTAACTACSAAAATAATGGAAACACTTGTAAATGAGGGATACAAAGTATATTGAAAGCAGGAGCTTCCTCACAGGTGTGGTTCCTAAGTTAATTAAGCAATTAACATCCCATCATGCTTAGGGTCATGTTTAAAAATGCTGGGCAGGCCATTCTTTTGGCAATTTTTGGGGGCTACCATGGCTATGCCCCCATAGGATGACAATGCCCCCATCCACCGGGCACGAGTAGTCACTGAATGGTTTGATTAGCATGAAAATGATGTAAACCATATGCCATGGCCGTCTCAGTCACTAGATCTCAACCCAATTGAACACTTATGGTAGATTCTGGAGCAGTTCCTGACACATTGTTTTCCACCACCATCAACAAAACACCAAATGATGGAATTTATTGTGGAAGAATGGTGTTGCATCCCTCCGATAGAGTTCCAGACATAGAATCTATGCCAAGGTGCATTGAAGCTGTTCTGGCACGTGGTGGCCCAACGCCCTATATAGACACTTTATGTTGGTGTTTCCTTTATTTTGGCAGTTACCTYTAGAAAAAAAAGATGGTGAGTAAGAAAAGGTACGTTGTTTTTCATGACAGTATCCAGTAACATCATGGAAAACTTGGATCAAAGGGCTTCAAGTTGTCTTTATGTGGGCTGGAAGTACACTATTTCCTGGAAAGAAAAGTCTCATAGCAAGTTTGACTACTCTGTTCATATCTAAGGCACTCTTAGGCCTTAAAACATAAGTAATGGGAAGGGAGCATAAAGCCTTACTCAACATCGAAGGGGAGAGGTG
Source organism: Salvelinus sp. IW2-2015 (assembly GCF_002910315.2). Taxonomy (NCBI): domain Eukaryota; kingdom Metazoa; phylum Chordata; class Actinopteri; order Salmoniformes; family Salmonidae; genus Salvelinus; species Salvelinus sp. IW2-2015. Next base: position 3,924,126 of record NC_036869.1, read on the forward strand.
CGCCACAGAAAACCCCTTTGGAGTCTCTTTGTGTCTGTCTGCCTCTCTCTCGGTGGCTCTGGAGAACCAGTCTCTACAGATCAGTATCACCATCTCCCTGTCAGGCCCATCTTCAACAGGGGGGCCACTAGAACCAAAACACTATTCTCAATCCACAACCCATAACCCCATCCTCAGAAACGCTGCTGCTGCTCTTTTCATGTCTCCTGTCTGTCAGCGAACAGGAAATGAGAGCAGAATGCAGAAGGTCACTCTGTTTCATTTCATAAGAAGGGTGGCTGTGCCCTCCACTGGCAGAGCAGCTCAACTGTTGATCTCAGAGCTGAGAGGTTAGAGTAGAGGTGACAGCTCATGTCAGGGGGATTCAGGGAAGGCAAGGAGGTAGAGCAAACCAACCTGTTTTCTCTCACTAGGCTTACTCTTCACCACTGTCCACATCTATCTATTTGTCTCACTCTCAGCAAGATCCACCAGTAAGAGACTGCCTGACTCAGGACTTGTTTGAAATGTTTGAATATTCATATTGGAATTGCTCATTTTAGAAATTCCTTTTTTGTTGTTGTATCTTTATAATGTTAATGTGTTTTGAAGTATTTTCACCTGTAGAGAAATAAACCTAGCTAGGGAGTAGCTGAGCTCAATTGGTAGGGGCTGGGGTTATAACACAAGTCCTGCCCCTTCCTAAGATGGGGGGATGAGAGGGTATAAAACATATAGCGGTGCCCAGTCATGCAGAAGGAAGTCTAAAGCCCTGGGTGCTACATGCTGTATATGTCTACTCCTGAGTTCCCCACATAGACCTTTAGAAAAAAACATGTGGTCACGGTGAGTAAACAATGAACAGCTGCAAATGTTGTGTGTAATGAATGCTGAAGCAGGGAATTTTAGTCATGAAACGTTGCATCTTGGTCCAGGCGTATTGTTTTGATCAAAGCGAGAGATTTTCATTAGGCCTTGATTATGATTATTGTTATGTAATTGGTGATGTAATTGATCAATGTATGATGATTCTCAGGGTTAGTATCCACATTTCATATGACAAAGATAACTGTTTTTCAAGAGCTTGAGAATTATTTTTTGTCATGTAAATAAATGTTTGCTGTTGATATTGATGTTGTAGAATACATACTATCTGATAAAATAGCTGACAGTTCTAGTCTTAGCATTACGTTGAATGCTTCCTATTGGCTTTATTTGGCACTCTTTCTTGATTCTTCCTCTTGATGTAACACAATTGATATGATGGTGACATCTTAGATTTATGCACTGAGGACATAAAATATGATATGGATGAGAAGAATATGGACTTAACGTATGTTTATGACAGACTTATCAATCCACAATGAAATTTCACTTCCATCTGCAAAACTGTATCTCAACTTGAATCATACACTTGAGATTGGACTAGGGATATCATTTAACCTTGTTATAAAACATTTGATATTAACCTATGTTTCTGTCCATCTTTTGATATACATCTTCTTTATCTGCAGAAATCTTTTAATTGCTTCTGTAGTTGTCTTTTTGGCAACAACAATTTCAACTGCTCCTGTGGAAGGTATGGAAGTAGCTAATTGAATCAAAGTTGTATTCATTGGGATATTTGAACAGGTAAACAACTCAATGCCTTCTTTCTTTAGAGAAAGAGCCGGAGGAGATAGAGGTAGAGGACGGCGAAGAGGAACTCTCAGAAGAGGAGGAGGGTATGAGATGGGAGGGAGGGAGGTTTGGGGAAGGATGAGGGAGTGGGGATGGGGGGGGTTAGAGTCATGTGTCAGGAAACCATAGGACCAGCTAGTGCTGGTACGACGAAGAGAATGGGCCTAGCCTAAATGTGACATAGTAAGCTATTAACAAACAAAAAATAATGTCCCCCCCAAGGTCAACAGAGGCCAAAACAAAGATCAATGCAGTCTTTTCTGATTATAAAATTAGGTACAGAATACATAGAGTGAGAGCGTAGAAATGTCTAATATAACAAAATAAATTATATGGAACTAATAAAAAAGGACTAACCCTCTTTAAAGAAATGATAAAGTAATTTTTGAAGTGCACTCAGACCTATAAAGTTAATACCAATTTCCTCCACTCAAGCAGAAGGATATACACTCTTAGAAAAAAAGCTGCTATCTAGAACCAAAAAGGGTTCTTCGGCTGTCCCCATAAAATAACCCTTTGAATAACCCTTTTTGGTTCCAGGTAGAACACTTTTGGAATKATTTTTTCTATAAGTGTAACCTTTCAGGACCAATTTTTGTATAATTTTTCGGGCACCTTTCCATTTGTGTCAATAGAGGGAACGACGTCTTCTAAATATGTGTGGAGCACAGACTTCTGGGAAGTATAGAATATGAGCATATATTTATGAAATGTCTCAACTTACTTTTCTTTTCAGATGATGATGACTCCAAGAGTCAGGAAAAGAATATGGGTGAGAAGTTAACAACTTGCCACCAATGAATAGAACATCTCTAACCTTTGTGCATAAACCAACGCCTACTTGTGTGACRAAAGTCCCATTTTGAGAGTAAACTTATGTAAATGGTTCAACTAAGAGCATAAATTTGTTTTTCCTGTTTGAATGTTTTGCATAATATTACCATAACACGTTTCAAAGACAAATGGGCCTCATTAATTCCAAATACAAACAAAACATAAAATAGTGAAATAGTGGAAATGTGAATATGATAAAGCTACAAAACAGGACATAAGAGTACATTTAAAGTAAAATCTCACATATTGTTGGTATAAAACTATCATTAATCACAAGTATGTGCATGTGCGCATGCATGTAAACCTAAAATCCTCTCTAATAGGGTATAATACCAGAATAAAGGGTTTTTATTGATAAAGACAATCATACAGATTCTCAAATAGAAGTATGTTCCTTTTCCCTTCTCTTCCCTCAAGGAATTGGAGCACAGCAAGCTACCACAGTATCTAAAGGCCTGGGTAAGACACATCTAATCCTCTCTTAGCTCAGGGGATAGGGCTTATGTTAAAAACAGAATAGCTCTTAGTTCAGTGAGTTCAACTCTGAGAAGTTCTTAGTGCAAAGTGGGGAAGTTGTCTTGAGTATAGACTTTAATCTGGTAAACGCTGCAGATTTTTCTATTAGATAGCCTATCAGGAAAGTTAATGATATGATATTCATCATTCTTGAAATCAGACCATTTGAGACATTTCTATTGAGGCTTCTTCCATAAAAGTGAGTTAAACTCACTGCAGAAGTCTGCAATATGTTTGATTCATACAATACAGGATACATATTTGTAAAGGACTGTATTGAAAGGTTTTCAATGGACTGTTAAATAAGCTTGTCTAGACTTAAAGGCTGGTTTCCTTCTAGGTTTAAGCGCTCAGCCTGGCACCTCGTTCCAGGGCGAAGCTCCGAATGGTAAGGGAGCACTTCCTTTATAACACTCAATACAAATACAATTTGTACATTTGGWAAATATTTTATAGGAACCCATTCATTTCCTTTACTGGTTTGGTAAGCGTACGGGCTGTAAATTGGTTGTGTAATTGGTTATAAATGYGTATTGTGTGTAGGCTGATCTTGTAAATGTATTAAGGACATTTCACATCAGAATTAAGACAAATCAGAAAAGAAAAGTCTTACGATGACTCTCAACATAAAATCCCTCACGAATTTGTGCACCCCTTCTTCCTGCAGGACATAAACTCAATGGGGATAGTGCCATGCAAGCTGGGCCTGACCGTGAGTCAGGCTCCATAATATGTGGCCGTTTTTTATTATTTATTCCAACAAAAACTGTCTTACAATCTTACATATATATTTTCCTACGGGATATTGAGAAAAATWAATAAATTACAAAGCGCAGAAATGCACCGTTTTCACATATGTAGACACTGGTATTGGGCTGGAGAAAATGAAATGATGTTGAAAAGTGGGGGAATTGCCTTTTAACACAGGAAGCCCAATTCTGATAATTGTGTAACTTATGAATTGAATTTGATTTATTTGGGTAAAAGACACAGAGAACAAAATGTACAATGTGGACCTAAAGGATAACACTTAAAAGGGGCAGCAGGTAGCCTAGGGGTTAGAGCGTTGGTCCAGTAACCAGAAGGTTGCTGGATCAAATCCCTGAACAGACAAGGTAAAAATCTGTTGTTCTGCCCCTGAACAAGGGAGTTAACCCACTGTTCCCCAGTATGCAGTCATTGTAAATARGAATTTGTTCTTAACTAACTTGCCTAGTTAAATGAAGGTTAAATATATATATATTAATTAAAACACTTGTTTCCAAAGTGGTCCTTGATGGTGATATATAATATAATGAAGACAAAACAACCATATCACATTCATTTATATTGACATCCTAAAAAGTGTCACTATACGTTTTGACCAATCACATCAACTCTTTTGACCATATTTGGGCAAAATATTAGAATTGGGGTGCCTGTGTAAACGCAGCCATGGTGGAATACATTGTGGAATGAATGGCCTGATGTGTTCCTATCTCCTTCAGGTAATGGTGGTGGTGGTGGAGGAGGAGGGGGAGGCGGTGGTGGAGGAGGAGGAGGTGGAGGAGATTCACATACTTCACCCTCTGACCCCAGCTCCCATGGTAAAGCCTTGTTCTGTTATCTACTCCATGTTATTACCACTTTATTCTGAACTGTCATGTTAAGTGATACAAGTTTTGTTTAAACAATCAGTTTTTACTTATTTCTTAACATCCCCTGTCTTTCAGATGCTTCTTTATTTCTTAACATCCCCTGTCTTTCAGATGCTTCTTTATTTCTTAACAATCCCCTGTCTTTCAGATGCTTCTTTATTTCTTAACATCCCCTGTCTTTCAGATGCTTCTTTGCCAGGACATGCAGGTTCCTCTTTAGATACCAGTATTGCAGGTCAAATTACTTATTATACATTTTTTTATTTTTAATCAAGTCATATAATATGAGTGATATCTCTATTGAATCTATCTAATAAACAGTGGTAAGTCTTTATCTACTGTAATTTGATGAAAAGTGTTTTGCTTTCATTGCAGGTCCCAGTTTGGATCCGAGTCAAACAGGTAACGCTACACCCGCTCTCTCGACAAGCACTGAAGTAGACCAAAAAAACACCTGGATGTTTTACAAGCTCTGTCTGGATGGCGGTGGTTTGTCTCTATTGGGGAGGTTGAACTATTGATCTCTTGGCAGGTGCAGGGGGTCATGGCAGTTCAGTGTCACACGTGCAAGCCCCAGGTAATCTCTCTGCCTTGCCTTGGTTCAATTCTATAACAATAGTCCAATAATGCATGACATAAAACCTGGATGAATTGTATTAACAGTAAATCAACATGAATATCTTTGCTGAAGCTGAATTTCAACATAATTATTTTAGGAAAAGTGGTTGTCCACCCAGGAACAGGGGTTGTCCACCCAGGAACAGGGGTTGTCCACCCAGGAACAGTGGTTGTCCACCCAGGAACAGGGGTTGTCCACCCAGGAACAGGGGTTGTCCACCCAGGAACAGGGGTTGTCCACCCAGGAACAGGGGTTGTCCACTCAGATACAATCTCTCACGGTAAGTCATCTTGGTCTACATTTGAAGAGTTTATTTCCAAAATGCTATATGCACAATTTTTTCAAATTTGTGTTTTTTCATCAGAAATGATTGCTTATGGGTATATACAAGTGTGTGTAAAATATGTCTGTTCTCATATTTTACATTTATAGATTTTAGATGTGTATCAAAATGTATTTTTTTGCAAAATGATTATATCCATTGTTTAACTGGAATGGAATGTTTGTATGCTGTTTACTGTGGTTGTCTCACCTAGCTATCTTTAGATCAATGCACTAACTGTAAGTCGCTCTGGATAAGACCATCTGCTAAATGACTCAAATGTAAAATGCTAATGTTTTACATACATATCTCATATTACACTACATTTCTTTATAAAAATATGTGTTTATTTGTTACATTTGACTGTGCAAAACCTAGCAGTACTACTTATTGCTCTGAGAGAATTTTGAATAAAAACATAATTTGTTGTTGATGTCATTGAACAACCCCACACCCTGATTATACAAAAAACACACCCATCTCTTTCATAATTTCTTTAAACAATAAAAGCTAATTTCCCAACATTTTTTAAAATGAAAATGGATAAATAGCATTTTGTAATGAAACTCTTAATTTGTTTGTATAAGCATATTTCAATGGTCCCTTGCAGTGATTAACTTTGTCTTATGTTCAATGTGTTTACCTTATAGGCTCAATGGGACAAGCAGGAGGGAGCTCCACTCTCATCATTATCCATGAGGCTCATCCACAGCCTGCAGGTATCATTCACTACATAAAGCCACAGAAAGTTCTGGTGACAGACCTGTGACAAACAATCATATGCAGTTATGAGTTATAACGACCAATAATAATGTCACTCAGTCATATGTAGCAAACCGGTAACTAACAATCAAGTGAATGTGTGGGTTTGGATAAGGACCATTGATAACACATAGTCAGGAACACTTTGTCTTTAATATTTAATTTTAGTGTCAGCCCATCAACAAATGTGCTGACACTAAACATTATTATGGTAAACATTATTATTAGGCTGCAGTCAAATGGCCAAATCTCCCTCTAGTTGTCTCATGGGTGTGTCATTAATATTTTTCATAATTTCATAAATAATAAACATAATTTTTGAAAACCCGCCCGAAAATCCAGTGTTTCTATGTCAAACCGTTTTGTTATATTTCAGTCTTCTTTGATGTATATAAAGTGTAATATTGGGATGCAAACTCAATATGTAATACATTTCAACTTTATATCTGACATMGTACAGGTGTCAAAAGGTTTTAAGCCCATAACCATGTGTGTGAGGTGTYTACTTCTTAGGYGGCTGCRGAGGGGYGGACGGCTCATAATAKTGTCTAGGATGGASTAAATGGAATGGTATCAAACACATAGAAACCATGTGTTTGATGTGTTCAATATAATTCCATTGATTCCATCCCAGCCATTACTATTAGCCCGTCCTCCACAATTAAGTTGCCACCGGCCGCCTGTGGTATACCTTGTTGCAAAGTAGATTTGTTTAAGACTACCAAGAAACACTGTTTGACCCTGATTTACCCCCCTGCAGTAAAAGGTTATTAATAATTTACATTTCCAAGACACTCTGTATATTATGTACAGTATGTAAAGTACATCACAAATATGATCCACAACTAGCATGCTTACAATGTTTAAATCAAGGCAGCAATGTCTTGTTATTACAGGTGGCAGCATTCATACATTTGATGCTGCTGGCTATCAGACTGAGGCTCCAAGTAAGTGCATCCTGACACTAAAGAAGCAGACAGACACTATCACCATGAATGGAAAAACATCAGTTTACAATAAATTACATAAATGAAGAATGAACAACACAGGCACACAACTGTATAGATGTAAGATCTTAATTTGATCAATCTCTGGTTGCTGAAAGTTTACCTACATCGCAGGAAATGCCAATTAGCTTCGTGATATATATAAATTCCCTGAAAACCTACACTAACACACGGTTATATTAACAGTATTGCACTTTTCACGTAGCCTACTTTTGGCCAGCTAATAGCCTAACCACCGATAAAGCAACATTATGAACTAAAAGTAAAAATCTTGTTGCTGCAGGATTATTTTTGCTGTGACATTATACACTACCGTTCAAAAGTTTGGGGTCACTTAGAAATGTCCTTGTTTTTGAAAGAAAAGCAAATTTTTTGTCTATTAAAATAAAATAACATAAAATTGATCAGAAATACAATGTAGACATTGTTAATGTTGTAAATGACTATTGTAGCTGGAAACGGCTGATTTTTAATGGAATATCTACATAGGCATATAGAAGCCCTTTATCAGCAACCATCACTCCTGTGTTCCAATGGCACATTGTGTTAGCTAATCCAAGTTTGTCATTTTAAAAGGCTAATTGATCATTAGACAACCCTTTTGCAATTATGTTAACACAGCTGAAAACTGTTGTGCTGATTAAAGAGGCAATAAAACTGSCATTCTTTAGACTAGTTGAGTATCTGGGGCATCAGCATCTGTGGGTTTGATTACAGGCTCAAAATGGCAAGAAACAAATAACTTTCTTCTGAAACTCATCAGTCTATTCTTGTTCTGAGAAATGAAGGCTATTCCGTGCAAGAAATTGCCAAGAAACTGAAGATCTCGTACAACGCTGTGTACTAATCCCTTCACAGAATAGCGCAAACTGGCCCTAACCAGAATAGAAAGAGGAGTGGGAGGCCCCGGTGCACAACTGAGCAAGAGGACAAGTACAGCTGAGTACAATCGAACCCACAAATGCTGATGCTCCAGATACTCAACTAGTCTAAAGAATGCCAGTTTTATTGCCTCTTTAATCAATTTCTAGTACTGACTTTCCTAGCACTGACTTTCCAGCACGGACTTTCTAGTGCTGACTTTACTAGCACGGACTTTCTAGCACTGACTTTCCTAGCACTGACTTTCATAGAACTGACTTTCCAGCACTGACTTTCATAGAACTGACTTTCCAGCACTGACTTTCTAGCACTGACTTTCCTAG
>NC_036869.1:3935052-4079046 GCF_002910315.2 Salvelinus sp. IW2-2015
TTGTTGAGAGAGATCACAGCCTTTCTAGCCACTGCCTTTCTAGCACTGACTTTCTAGCACTGACTTTCTAGCACTGACTTTCCTAGAACTGACTTTCCATCTCTGACTTTCTAGCACTGCCTTTCTAAGCACTGACTTTCATAGAACTGACTTTCCTAGAACTGACTTTCTAGCACTGCCTTTCTAGCACTGACTTTCTAGAACTGACTTTCCAGCACTGGACTTTCAGCACTGACTTTCCTAGCACTGACTTTACTAGCACTGACTTCCAGCACTGCCTTCTAGCACGAACTTTCTACACTGACTTTCATAGAACTGACTTTCCTAGAACTGACTTTCCAGCACTGACTTTCTAGCACTGACTTTACTAGCACTGACTTCCTAGCACTGACTTCCTAAAACTGACTTCCTAGCACTGACTTTACTGCACGGACTTTCTAGCACTGACTTCCTAGCACAGACTTCCTAGCACAGACTTTACTAGCACTGACTTTACTAGCACAGACTTCCTAGCACTGACTTCCTAGCACGACTTTACTAGCACTGACTTCCTAGCACTGACTTACTAGCACTGACTTTCTAGCACGCACTTTTACTAGCACTGACTTCCTAGCACCTGACCTTTACTAGCAAAGACTTCCTAGCACTGACTTTACTAGCACTGACTTCCTAGCACTGACTTTACTAGCACTGACTTTCCTAGCACAGACTTCCGACACAGACTTCCTAGCACTGACTTCCTAGCACTGACTTTCATAGAACTGACTTCCTAGAACTGACTTTCCAGCACTGACTTTCTAGCACTGACTTTACTAGCACTGACTTTCTAGCACTGACTTCCAGCACAAGACTTTACTAGCACTGACTTTACTAGCAACAGACTTTCCTAGCACTGACTCCTAGCACTGACTTTACTAGCACAGACTTTAACTAGCACTGACTTTACTAGCACAGACTTCCTAGCACTGACTTCCTAGCACAGACTTCCTAGCACTGACTTCGCTGATAGCTGCTGTACTGAGGAAAAGTTGTGCTTACTATCACTGTGTTATCATATGTGGTCGCCTTACCTAGCTACCTTAAGATGAATGCACTAACTGTAAATCGCTCTGGATAAGAGGGTCTGCTAAATGACTAAAATGTAAATGTAAATATTATTGATAAAGACATGTATTGTAATTGTATGTGTTTCAGCAAGTGAGACTGAAATAGAGTCACCTGAGTATGACACACCTGAGTCACCTGAGTTTAATGGTAAATATGTCAGATAAGCAATTGTTCTATTTATTTTAGCCACATCATGTACCTGTGAACTGTGAAGAACACAAGTATCTTACACTCCTTGGTATAATCCTACAAAGAACAGAAGTGTCATGGTATTTATTGGATCTCAATGTTGTTTCCAAGGTAATGGTCACAAGCTGCTGATTGGAGGAGCAGTAGAAAATGGACATGCAGGTAAGGAGGACTTCATCGCGCTTGATCAAAAAACATGATGGAGTTTGGCATTTGTGAGGCCATTTTGATTGTCAATGTCTTCCTGTGTCTCAGCTACACCTGTAGTCACTGACCTCTTCATCGAGGACACAACTCACATGGATCCCACAGGTAACATCTTGCTGAAAATCCGACAAAGTTTAAGTCATGTGCTTGTTTGTTTAATGATAGGGCAAATGAGTAGACGATAGAATGCCTTGATACTTTTTAACAGGTTCAACATTTCAGGTGCTATGGATCCACTTGGTGCAAGTTCTCACCTGGACAATACAGGTGAGTGTCCAGGTGAGGGTGCTATGTTTCATGCTTGGCTCCTGTCTGGTATATTTACTTGCTTCTCCATCATTTCTTCACTTAATTCCGTATTGACATTCAGGTATTATCGACCAATCCAGCCATGACTTCCTCATTGGTTTAATGGGTGAGTGTTTGTAAGAACTTATCTTTGATGTTTATTTTTAGGTAAATCAAGTTTGTTCTTGATTAACTGTATGTCGTTCCAGGTGGTGTGGGGGATCCGTATGCTTCTGACATCCATATCGACATCTCAGGTGGGTTTGTCATCATAGCCCTTCTGTGTCTGCTTTCTGTTGGGTCTTTTCTGACTATAAAGAATCTCTGTTTTTCTTTGTTGAATCAAAAATATCTAACCAACACTGCTCTGTTGATAGATCACACTGGAATGACTTCTCAATTAGACTTAATAGGTATGTTTCTTCATCCAAGCCTCCCTTAGTCCCTTCACTTGTTTCCTTGAAAGAAATGCTACAATGCAACACCTTTGGGAGAGTTACTCTGTGGGAGAGTCCCTCTAATTTATATCAGATTTAAGCTATATTTAAACTGGCACAGATAATGTTATACTACACCTCTAAAGCGTCATTTTATTTAAGTACCTCTCTGTCCGAGGGGTTAAAACAGCAAGCCACAAAATCCACTCTGAGGAGTTTATATTCCATATTGTGCTAGTTATCTGTGCTGCTGCAGAGTAAATCACTGTTACAGTTATTCTTGCTTTTGTAATAATTTACTCAAGGAAAACTGCTTTAAATCAGGTTTGATATATATATCATTGGCTGTCTGGCGCTCTCTGCTCTCTGCTCTCTCTCTCTCTCTCTTTCTGCTCTCTTTGTTCTCTCTCTCCTCTCATCCAGCTGTGGGTTCAGGTCCAGMACCGGCATTGTCGTCCAGTAGCAGCCCGGGTCCAGACGTTCCACCAGGTACCTACTGGCACGCCTTCCACCCTCTGCCAGGTCCTGTAAATCACTTCACGCCTCCCTCTTGTGTCGTCCCTCATCCTCGCAGGCTCAGTTCTCTACCTCACCTCGGAGAGAGCTCCTCTCAGGCTTGTAATCATGACAGAGATTTCAGAGTGTCCCGGAGAATTTACACCCCAATATTTTTTTTTACTCCAAGATTATCATTGGGTCCATATGTTCCTGTCTGTGCAGACAGCGAGTTATTTGTGTAGCTGTGCTTGTGAACTTTGTAGATCTTGACATTGTTTATTTTCACGGCTTCACTGTAGACTTTATGTCTTGGTGGAGTAGCACCGCCATCACTGATGAATGGGGTCAGGCATGGCCTCTAAGAGACTCTATTAGGAGGGATGCAGTGCAACAAGAGATGAGGGTTCTCATGATTCACATAATACAATAATTGATCTTCTTTCTCTGTGTGTCTGATGTTCTTCCTCCAGGTCTTGGAGATCACATAGGTCTAATAAGTGATTTTACAGGTAGGCATTGTGAGCCACAACTATTCATTATCTAATAAATAGATTATGATTCACAGTTGAACATGTAAACAGTAGTTGTGGGTGAAAGCAAATAGGGTCTGTCAACTAGTTTGTATCTCTGTCCTACTTGTGGTCTCTTTTTATTTGCAGGACTTACTGACTACTCAGGGCCTGACCATCCATATCTGAGCTCCAGTTTCGATGGATCTCACCACTCAGCAGGTGATCATGCTGGTCTATCCGATACTACAGGTAAATACACTGAAATAAATCATCATCTCTGTAAGAGGATAGTGACCAAGATGGCATGGAAAAGCTTCATCTCAGTTTTTCTCTCCAGACCACCCAGTAGCAGTGATGTCACATACTGATTATTCATCATCGCACATTGACCACCCAGGTAGGATCACACTCAGGACTAAACATAACATACCCCTGTTATAGGTGATCTTCTGTAGCTCAGTTTATAGAGCATGGTGCTTGCAATTCCAGGATAGTGGGTTTGATTCCCGGGACTGCCCATACGTAAAATGCATGACTGTAATTTGCTTTTAATAAAAGTGTCTGTTAAATGGCATATYTATATTTTGAATGAAATACATTATACTATGAATGTATTTCAGAGAGTGGTTTGGATGTGTCCAGCTCAGACAGAGGAAAATAAAGGATGATTAAGATAATGTCAGCATAAATGAACATGTATGTTGCAGGGAATGGTCGTCAAAGCCAGGTTACAGACACACATGGAGGTGATCATGCGGTCAATGATGTGCATCATGATGTAACAGGTATGTCTACCCTAAAGGTACATGGAAGCCAGTAGGCCAAGGCCAGCCTGGGTGCCAGTCTGTTTCTACTCTCCTGCCAACTCCTAATGGAATTGTCATGCCAAACAATTAAACGTTTCGCTTCCAATGACAACGGAGTAGGCAAAAGCAGCAGTTCTGGGACCAGGCTAGGACTAGGCTATAACCAGGGGTAGAGTATTTGCACTTGATGGAGCAAAACAAATGCCACATGCATTATTTGAGAAGCATTGAGGATATATGCTTGATATACTGAATTCATGTGGTCATTTATCCCAATACGCCTAATGCAAAAGCCTGCCAATACAATGGTGTATATGACAGTGTTTTTGCTTTTCAGATCCATCTGAGCAGCATATTGTGTCTACAGACGTAGGCCTACTAGATGCTGGTAACTCAGTGTTTGAATTCTCCATTATTTACAAACCTATTTCAGTGCATTTGTTATTCATAAACACATTTTTCTGTCTGCTTAATTGCCTGCTGTATGTGCAAAATAATGGATTGGACCTCAGTTGTGTAAAGTACTTAAGTAAAAATAGTTTAAAGTACTACTTAAGTAGTTTTTTGGGGGTATCTGTACTTTACTTTACTATTTATATTTTTGACAACTTTTACTTTTACTCCATTACATTCCTAATGAAAATAATGTACATTTTACTCCATACATTTTCCCTGACACCCAAAAGTACTTGCTACATTTCGAATGCTTAGCATGACAGGAAAATTCATGCACTTATCAAGAGAACATCCCCGGCCATCCCTGCTGCCTCTGATCTGGCAGACTCACTAAACACAAATGTTTTTGTAAATTAAGTTGGAGTGTATCCCTGCCTATCTGTAAATTTGTGCCATCTGGTTTGCTTAATATGTGAAATGATTTATACTTTTACTTGTGATACTTCAGTATATTTTAGCAATTACATTCACTTTTGATACTTAAGTATATTCAAAACCAAATAATTTTAGACTTCTACTCAAGTAGTATTTTGCTGGATGACTTTCACTTTTACTTGAGTCAATTTCTATATATCTTTACTTTTACTCAAGTATGACAATTGGGTACTTTTCCCACCACTGTTGGACCTGTTCTGGTCTTATTTTATGTCTTGAGCAACAATTGTCTCACAGAACTATAACCTTTGTGGAAAATAAGTGTCATGATGGAAAATAGGCTTCACCAAGGCCAGTGCTGGCTAAATAAATACCTCCTGAAAAATCCCAGGATGTCTATCTGTCAGAGTAAAGTATTCTATGCTTATTTTCACACAGGAAAATATACTTTAAAAAAAAGTATTTCCAAAATGTTAGCCATCACCACTCACCAGTCAGCTTTTCTTCGTACCTTAATTTCTGCAGGTGAGCACGGCGTCGTCTCTCACCACGACGACATGGGAGGTGAGTCCTACAAAAATAGAATCAATGATTGTCCTACATTTAATTTGCCGAGTGAAACATTTCTGAAGGCATCACTTTTTACAATGTTGTTGTAATAGTGTTGTAATAGTGTTTCATCATGAGAGCTCACGCTGTAATTTCGCGGGTTGAGTTCTAATTTTGTGGTTCTTCAGCTGTTACAGACGGGGTCGCTGTTCAGCATCATGATGACGTTCACACCGTCAGCCCTCAAACAGATACCACAGGTAAGCCACCACCTTGAAATCCTACAGTGAGCTTTCAGGAAATTGGTAGAATTTGGCTAGGCCTACTAATGTGTTTCTATGAGCAGGGCTGTCTGACATGGCCACACAACTTCCCTCTACAGGTAGAACACCCTGTTGACTTTGACTTTGTTTGCTTATCTTTTGTATACTYTACATGTTAAAAGATGCACTATGCAGGTCCCTGGATAAATAAAGGTTAATAAACTTTTTAAAAAATGCATAAATCTCTCCGCCATTTCGTGTCGCCCAAAAAGTTACATATTGCAGCTTTAAGTTACTGATAATGGAGAAAATAAATTAATAGTTTACCTTCACAAGTAGAGTCTGAAATATTCTGTGCACAGGTACAATGATACAGGTGTCAATGTGTGAACAGGTGCGGCAGAAGAACTTGTAACCAGCTCACATACACAGATAGATATCACTGGTAAGGATTTGAAGTGTACGTTTCTGTTTACTATATATTGTACATTTACAAGATCAAACAAGAACATCCCGTTACTACACTGGGTGACATCTGATAAAACATATTTAGTAGGCTATTCAAACAAATAGATACTTAATGAAGTTAATCTAACAGCCATATGGTAACTCACGTGTTTCTCCCTCTCCCTAGCCCTTGGGGTGAACGTGTACAGCGCCAGTGCACCAGGGACGCCCGGTAGGCTACGCACTTGTCTGATGATCAAGCAATCATTGTCTCACCTGCATATTTTTAGAGCTGACACACTGCTTGCCGCTGCTTCGCGAGTTACGCCAACATAAATGTAACACTCAGTGCAGAGCCGGCTGAGCTGGGGCCAGGCTGAGAAGGGGAAGGCAGTAAGGAGAAATAAAGCTGTCACTAACACAGAGCATATTGTGGGAAACAGCATTCAACCACACATTTTCTTAGATTTTCTCTGGAACAGTGTTCTGGAGTAGCTTAGAAAAGTCTAGAATAGGTACACAATCCAAGTAATATATATATACAGTACCAATCAAAAGTTTGGACACACCTACTCATTCAAGGGTTTTTCTTTATTTTTACAATTTTCTATATGAAAACTATGAAAAAACACATGGAATCATGTAGTAACCCAAAAAGTGTTATACAAATCAAAATATATTTTATATTTGAGATTCTTCAAAGTAGCCATACTTTGCCTTGATGGAAGCTTTGAATTCAAGGCACACTTAACCAGCATGGCTACCACAGCATTCTGCAGCGATATGCCATCCCATCTGGTTTGCGCTTAGTGGGACAATCATTTGTTTTTTAACAGGACAATGACCCAACACACCTCCAGGCTATGTAAGGGCTATTTGACCAAGAAGGAGAGTGATGGAGTGCTGCATCAGATGACCTGGCCTCCACAATCACCTGACCTCAAACCAATTGTGATGGTTTGGGATGAATTGGACTGCAGAGTGAAGGAAAATCAGCCAACAAGTGCTCAGCATATGTGGGAACTCCTTCAAGACTATTGGAAATGCATTCCAGATTAAGCTGGTTGAGAGAATGCAAAGAGTGTGCAAAGCTGTCATCAAGGCAAAGTGTGGCTACTTTGAAGAATCTCAAATATAAAATATATTTTGATTTGTTTAACACTTTTTTGGTTACTACATGATTCCATATGTGTTATTTCATAGTTGTGATGTCTTCACTATTCTACAGCCTAATTCTAAATAAATGTAATTGTTATTTTTTCCTCATCAATCTACACACAATACCCCATAATGACAAAGCAAAAAAAGCATTTTTTTGTGCAAATGTATAAAAAATACAAAACTGAAATAACATATTTACATAAGTATTCAGACCCTTTACTCAGTATTTTGTTGAAGCACTTTTGGCAGCATTTACAGCCTTGAGTCTTCTTGGGTATGACGCTACAAGCTTGGCACACCTGTATTTGAGGAGTTTCTCCCATTCTTCTCTGCAGATCCTCTCAAGCTCTGTCAGGTTGGATGGGGAGCGTTGCTGCACAGCTATTTTCAGGTCTCTCCAGAGATGTTTGATCGGGTTCATTACCGGGCTCTGGCTGGGCCACTCAAGGACATTCAAAGAAGCCACTCCTACCTTGTTTTGGCTGTGTACTTAGGGTCGTTGTCCTGTTGGAAGGTGAACCTTCGCCCCAGTCTGAGGTCCTGAGCGCTCTGGAGCAGGTTTTCATCAAGGATCTCTTTGTACTTTGCTCCGTTTATCTTTCCCTCGATCCTGACTAGTCTCCCAGTCCCTGCCGCTGAAATGGTGCCAGGTTTCCTCCAGACGTGACACTTGGCATTCAGGCCAAAGAGTTCAGTCTTGGTTTCATCAGACCATAGAATCTTGTTTTTCATGGTCTGAGTTCTTTAGGTGCCTTTTGGCAAACTCCAAGTGGGCTGTCATGTGCCTTTTACTGAGAAGTTGCTTCCGTCTGGCCACTCTACCAAAAAAGCCTGATTGGTGGAGTGCTGCAGAGATGGTTGTCCTACTGGAAGGTTCTCCCATCTCCACAGATGAACTCTGGAGCTCTGTCAGAGTGACCATCGAGTTCTTGGTCACTTCCCTTACCAAGGCCCTTCTCCCCCGATTGCTCAGTTTGGCCAGGCGGCCCGCTCTAGGAGTCTTGGTGGTTCTAAACTTCTTCCATTTAACAATGATGGAGGCCACTGTGTTCTTGGGGACCTTCAATGCTGCGAAGAAATTTGGCTACCCTTCCCCAGATCTGTGTCTCGTCACAATCCTGTCTCTGAGCTCTACGGACAATTCCTTCGACGTCATGGCTTGGTTTTTGCTCTGACATGGACTGACAACTGTGGGACTTTATATAGACAAGTGTGTGCCTTTCCAAATCTTGTCCAACCAATTTAATTTATGACAGGTGGACTCCAATCAAGTTGTAGAAACATCTCAACGATGATCAATGGAAACAGGATGCACCTGAGCTCAATTTTTGAGTCTCATAGCAAAGGTTCTGTACTTATGTAATAATACATTTCTGTTTTCTATTTTTATACATTWGCAAAAATATCTAAACCTGTTTCCACTTCGTCATTATGGGGTATTGTGTGTAGACTGATGAGGATTTTTATTTTATTTAATCCATTTTAGAATAAGGCTTTAACATTACAAAATAAATATATATAGTATAACAGTGTAATATCCCCTCTTATTTGAAACATGGTTAGATGAGGTGGCTGTGACCAGTGGACTCATAAACTCTACAGTTTCATTTTAACCAATGACATAATACATGATTCACTCACACGCATACGTCCAGACGAGGAAGGTGATAAGTATAAATTTTTCAATTTCAGATTCTGTGCTTGGATTTGGACATGACACTACAGGTAAAATTCCATTTTCAACAACATATCAGAAGTGCTAGATTTCTAAACCAGACAAGGCCCCTCACACAACACACCTGTAACATCATATACTCTGTCTCTCAGTTGTTGCAGAAACACACAGTGTCTTCATTCAGACCGATTCCCCAGGTAAGTCTGCACACACACACACACACACACACACACACACACACACACACACACACACACACACACACACACACACACACACACACACACACACACACACACACACACACCAATCTTATGACCTTAACATTTCAGAAAAAATAGATACATTTCCTCACATCACACACACTAGCCTCCAAAAATATAGTGTGAATGTATGCAATACCATATGTATGTAATACCATGTAATACCAATGTCTGTAATACAGACGCCAAAGTTGGCAGGGGTGAGCGAGGTTCCCTTACCACTCATTACTCATCAGAGATAGAGTACTATAAAGAGAATAGTGTCCCATAGTTCTTGTTAAAAAGCATTGCACAATATAGGGAATAGGGTACCATTTGGGACACAGCCTTACTATACACTGTCAGTCACTAAATAACAAAACGAAACGCCTTAACCTCTCTAGGCTAGATGGGATGCTACCGTTCCACCTGACCAACATCCAGTGAAAGTGCAGGGCGCCAAATTCAAACTACAGAATTGTAAATATTTAACATTCTTGAAAATACACATGCAATATGTAAAAATAAAGGTTAACGTCTTGTTAACCCAGCCACGGTGTCAGATTTCAAAAAGGCTTTATAGCGAAAGCAAACCATGCGATTATCTGAGGACAGCACCCCATCAAACAAACACAGACAATCATATTTCATCCCGCCAGGCGRGACACAAAACTCAGAAATAACGATATAATTCATGCCTTACCTTTGAAGAGCTTCTTCTGTTGGCACTCCAATATGTCCCATAAACATCACAAATGGTCCTTTTGTTCGATTAATTCCGTCGTTATATCTACAAAATGTCAATTTATTTGGCACGTTTGATCCAGAAAAACACCGGTTCCAACTCGCGCAACATGACTACAAAATATCTAATTAGTTACCTGTAATCTTTGTCCAGACATTTCAAACAACTTTCCAAATACAACTTTAGGTATTTTTTAACGTAAATAATCGATAAAATTTAAGACGGGATAAACTGCGTTCAATAGCAGATAAAAACAAAGTGGAGCGAGCTTTCAGGTCGTGCGCCCCAACCACAACAGTACACTAGACTCGACCCTCGTTCTGAACAGCCCTACTAGGAAAAACATCAACCAATTTCTAAAGACTGTTGACATCCAGTGGAAGCGATAGGAACTGCAAGCAAATGCCTTAGAAATCTAGATCCACATAGAAACCTCTGCCCCCACATAGAAAATACTGCCCCCTAGCCTAGAGAGTCACCATGTTGAATCTATCTTTTGTATCGTAGTCACAGCTGATGCACAAGGATCCACTCTACAGGCTTCCAGTAAGTTGGTACAGTATATTCATTTACACAACCCCTTGACCTTGCACAAGTATCTGTTGCTCCTAAAGGCTTGATGAAATGAAAAGTAGTGGTAATAATCCTTTGATCTTGGAGAATTAGCCCAGAGCAGGGGTGTTAAACTCACTTCCTGGAGGGCTGTGTGTCTCCTATTTTTGGTCATTTTCTTTCAATTCGTATCCAATTAGACCTAGAGAGGGGAGTTCCTAACCAATAAATTACCTTCATCAATCAATGATGTACAAGAGAGGATTGGAAACTTGCAGAAACTCAGCCCATCACAAATTTTGTTTGACACCCCTGCCATAGATTAATTCACCAATCAATAAAATGTATTTACAGCCCAACAGTTGCCATAAAGTGCTTTACAGATCTTTACAGTTAACCATAGTCTAAGTAGTGATAGACATGAAATGGTGTGAAATGCATTGGCATTGACGACAGACAGCCCTGGTTGTCCCGTTCACGGTGGTCTCCCCCTGCTCTGTTCGTAGGGTCTGTGTTCATGCAATGTCTTTGTCCAAACAGGTCATCCTGGTGTAACAGAACAGACACAGCCTGCTGGTAAGCTTCATAAGAGTTCAGGTTTAAACTCTGTTACATGGCTGCGTTTATACAGGCAGCCAATTCTGATATTTTTCTGATATTCTTTTTAACCAATCAAATCAGCTCTTTTGCCCATAATTAGGCTAAAGATTAGAAAAGGGCCTGCCTTTGTAAACACAGCCTTATACAGATGTCTCAGTAATGTTGATATCTAGCTATCTATCAATTTGACTACAAATGCTGCGTTTACACAGGCATCCCAATTCCAATCTTTTGCCCTATTATTGGCAAAAGAGCTGCTCTGATTAGTCAAAAGACCAATTAGTGAAAATAAAGATCAGAATTGGGCTGATTGTGTAAATGCAGCAAAAGTAATTGAAATAGCGAAATGGATCCATGTGACAAATTTAGCAGTTTTAGTAAAGGTGATAATTCGTTGTGTAGGCTAAATGGGTAGTACGGCCTATAAGGCTCTGTTTACATAGTCACCCTAAGAACCCAAAGCAGATTTTCTTTCTATATCCAATCTTTTTTTCTGACTGTCCACACTCAGTTTTATATGTGACCCATATCAGATTTGCACATTCACACTGATGTAGCCTCTGAAGTAGCACACAAATATAGTTAATTTCCTGTCACTGTTCTTTAAAATTTGGGGGTGGTTGTCATAGTAACGCATGAGGTCACGTATGGAGGATAGGTTTTTGTGTCAGGATTCAGATCCCTATATGGAGGTAGTATAAATCGGAATTCAAAAGATCAGATTCCATGTGTTGTTTTGCTGTTTACACATTAGATAAAAGATCAGATAGGTATCAGATATGCAAATAATTGGCAAAATATCTGAATTTGGCTGCCTGTGTAAAAACAGCCTAACTTGTTATTTAGCACAGGATTGCACAGCTTTCAGATGTTACAATGCTGTGTCATGACAGCATATATTGAACCACTCAGTGAACAGATGCTCAAGGGCTCTTTTCTTTCCTCGGTTTTGCTTGCTCTTTCCAGTTTCCGCAGCTGAACAGTACAACCCATCTGGTCAGGGTCCTGAAGGTAGGTTTCTCAGCTCCCTATAACTTCTCTCTCGTGTCTCTCTCTTCTTTTAAAAACATTATTAAATGACAAAAGCCTTGTTTTATGATATGATATGATAGTACACATGATGTACTCCCCTGTCAAAACACATACAATATCTTATAACTAATCATTTTTATTACACTGTATTAACTACAGTAGTAAGATGGCAAAGTTTCTGACTGCAAGGTTTCAGGTGATAATACAGTGCTGTTAAACTGTACCTTTGAAAGAGAGACAAAGGTAAGCTCTTGATTGGTACTACAAGTATAAAAATTGTGAGCAAGTAAAAATGAAGGACACTAAAGTAGTATTACTGCCTCTGAGGTAGGACTAAATGCTACAGTATACTGCTAATATACTCAATATGTTGTAATTCTACAATATATTGCATTACCATTTTTAACATTAAAGGGATAGTTCACACAAGTTATGGATTTCTGTCTCGTCCATAGACTGCTCTCCGGGTAAGGAAACCAAAATGTATTTTAGTAATTTGGATGAACTATCGCTTCAGTCAGCTCTTAGATAGATGAATTACAGATATGTGTGTCAGAGACTAAAATACATCTTCACTTCTGAAGGTGCAGAAAATGTGGAACTGGAGGATACCTGCTGACTTCCATATGAAGCCTCGTGTCAAGTTTCTACGCTACAGATTTCAGTGTACGGACCAGTCTGCATGGCAGAGAAACAGTGATCCAGCCCACTAGCAAATCTAGTTGTTTGTGTCTATGTTTGTTTGTTTGAACTTTGTCTATTTAAACTTAAAGATGACACTGTAAGTAAACTTTTTGCGCACTTGTTAATAGACGTTTTGTTTCATTCGTTGCATATATGACAAAAAGACAAGAGGGTACTAAGGAAAACCCTCTGACTCAGATGACTATGGCTCATACAAAAGCGTCATCCCTATGAATATTGTTGTACAAAAGCTCAAACAATATACTGAATCTTTATGAAGCTTTGTTATTTTGTCATTTCCGCAAGTACTGTATTTCCCAGTTTAGAAAATGTGAGAAATATTCATTTTGTGTCAGAAATTGTACATTGCGAAATGTATATCAAAGTAATCTCTACATTAAAAGGAACATCTATTTTGAACATCAAACTCATTTTTCTCCATATTTTTCACATACGGAAGTGGGGAGCACTGTTTATGCAATCCATGTGCCTGTTCAACTGATTAATCAGCCATTATTTACAACTAAAATATAACCTTAAATGCAGTAACGTATTATGGATATACAAATAATTTATTTCAAAACAACCATGTTTATTTAAAACATACCATACACAAAATATTGTTCTCATGCGTAATTTGGGTTTCTCAGGCTGTGCCATTGTGTTATGGTGGAACTGGTAAAAGTGCTTAACAATGTACAATTCAGCACATCAATATACCCCAATACATCCCCTTTCTTAAAAGAAGTTAATTACAAAAAAACAAACAAACTTTGAACAAACTCAAAACAACCTCTGGGGGAAGTATGCGTAAATTCACAAAGTTCCTCACACTTGAACCAAGATTCAATGATTCATTTGTTTTCCTAGACAAGGATCTGACTATAAAATAAGACCGCTGGAGGGAAACAGGCTTCCAGATGAGAAATGAATAGCATATGATTGATAAGACATTGGAGGATATACAGTGCACTCGGAAAGTATTCAGACCCCTTTACTTTTTTTTTTACGTTACAGGGCTCCCGAGTGACGCAGCGGTCTAAGGCACTGCATCTCAGTGCTAGAGGCGTCACTACAGACACCCTGGTTCGATTCCAGGCTGTATTACAACCGGCCATGATTGGGAGTCCCATAGGGCGGCACACAATTGGCCCAGCATCATTTGGTTTTGGAAGGTGTAGGCCGTCATTGTAAAAAAACTTGAAAAGCCTTAATCTAAAATGGATGAAATAAAAACATTTCCTCATCAATCTACAAACAATACCCCATAATGACAAAGTGAAAACAGGTTTTTGGATGTTTATTTTTTATTTATGAAAAACAAAACAGAAATACTTTAATTTACAAAAGTATTCAGACCCTTTGTTATGAGACTCAAAATTTAGCGCTCAGTGCATCCTGTTTCCATTGATGATCCTTGAGATGTTTCTACAACTTGATTGGAGTCCACCTGTGGTAAATTCATTTGATTGGACATGATATGGAAAGGCACACATCTGTCTATATAAGGTCCGACAGTTGACAGTGCATGTCAGAGCAAAAACCAAGCCATGAGGTTGAAGGAATTGTCCGTAGACCTCCGAGACAGGATTGTGTCGAGGGACGGTACCAAAAAATGTCTGCAGCATTGAAGGTCCCCAAGAACACAGTTTCCTCCATCATTCTTAAATGGAAGCGGTTTGGAATCACCAAGACTCTTCCTACAGCTGGCTGCCCGGCCAAACTGAGCAATTGGGGGTAAAGGGCCTTGGTAAGGGAGATGACCAAGAACCCGCTGGTCACTCTGACAGAGCTCCAGAGTTCCTCTGTGGCAATGGAAGAACCTTCCAGAAGGACAACCATCTCTGCAGCACTCCACCAATCAGGTCTTTATGGTACAGTGGCCAGACGGAAACCACACCTCAGTAAAAGGCACATGACTTTGGTTTGGCAAAAGGCACCTAAAGACTCTCAGACCATGAGTAACAAGATTCTCTGGTCAGATGAAACCAAGATTGAACTCTTTGGCCTGAATGCCAAGCGTCACATCTGGAGGAAACCTGGCACCATCCCTACGGTGAAGCATGGTGGTGGCAGCATCATGCTGTGGGGATGTTTTCAGCAGCAGGGACTGGGAGACTAGTCAGGATTGAGGGAAGGATGAACGGGCAAAGTATAGAGATCCTTGATGAAAACCTGTTCCAGAGCGCTCAGGACCTCAGACTGGGGTGAAGGTTCACCTTCCAACAGGACACCGACCCTAAGCACATAGCCAAGACAATGCAGGAGTTGCTTCGGGACAAGTCTCAATGTCCTTGAGTGGCCAAGCCAGAGCCCGGACTTGAACCCAATCAAAGATCTCTGGAAACCTGAAAATAGCTGTGCAGCGACGCTCCCCATCCAACCTGACAGACCTTGGGAGGATCTCTAGAGAAGAATGGAAGAAACTCCCCAAATACAGGTGTGCCAAGCTTGTAGCGTCATACCCAATAAGACTTGAGGCTGTAATCAGTGCCAAAGGTGCTTCAACAAAGTACTGAGTGAAGGGTCTGAATACTTATGTAAATGTGATATTTCAGTTTTGTATTTTTAATACATTTACAAACATTTCTAAAATACTGTTTTTGCTTTGTCATTATGGGGTATTGTCTGTAGATTGATGAGGAAAAAAACAAATGTTATCCATTTTAAAACACGGCTGCAACATAACAAAATGTGGAAAAAGTCAAGGGGTCTGAATCCTTGCCGAATGCACTGTACAAGGAATCCTGCTTTAAATTCAAATCATTTCTATCCCAAAAAGCAATCCACATAATGGGATGTGCTGGCTGGTATAGAAGGATTAACCCAGCATATTATGTCAATCTCTTGTCATATACAGAAAGCATCTTAAAAGCAGTCTATTGTACACTTGTACAAAGGACCAGTCTTAAGTCAGTGGATTCGGTTTCAAGAAATCTAAACCAAATCAGTTCGATTTGATTTCAAGACATGAATGCTTACTGTGAACAAAGGCAGGTGGGTTATCTACTAGAAAACTCGATGCCATTCAGATGTCTGACGTGTAATATTTTATTGACAGTTGGTCATCTAGTCTTTAAGAAAAAATGCTTAAAGAAAAAAATATGAATTGCCATTTAATACTCAATGTTTCATTATATTATTTAAAAAATCAATATGATTTTGTCATCCAGACTATATGCATGTGAACATTGACACTTCTGAGGGCTAGAGTAAGTAGTATTTGGTGTTTTGGAGAACTCTGTCTAAAATAAATTAATGTATGGTTCTTTAAACAACAAGTAATAAAATGGAACAATCTTAGATACGACAGTATAACTATAAGGTGCTGAAATACCAACAGCATTCCATTATGAATTATGCAAGGGAAAATGTCAAAGAAAACACTTCCTGCATCTAATGTGAATAAAACAACATATTGGTGCAGCAAAAAGATTCAAACACTTTAAAAAAATGATGATTAAGGTACTATCCTTATATCAATAGGTGAAAGCGCAAGAACCTAAACATTAAAAAGAAAAGAAACAAAAACKGTTTTTTTCTAGAAACAGTCAAGCCACATCCCTTGGATAGTGAGTCTAAAAGAACAGAGTTGACAAGAGAGAAATGATTCAGGTGGAGTCTAGTGGACCATGCACGCACACACCTTTGAAATGTATTAGATCTTTAACCTTTAGTATAACCAAAAAAATATTCMGCATACTTCCACTTTTAATAATTAAAGGAGCTTGGTGAACAATGCTTAAAACTTGACCTAGTAATGATTATGATTGAGCTTTATTTATGTCCGCCAGTAAGATCACAGATAATTCAACCCAGGAAGTTCTTTCCATGGGCTGAATAAACCATGCCAGTCGAACATTTGGTTTGATTCATCTAAGCAAAATTCTTTCAATAAGTAGTTTAAGCCTTAAAATGAATGAAAATCAATAGCTCAGAGAATAATGAACACCATAATAATAAATGTTTTAACAGGTTGATTTTTCATCATCTGCACATTAACATAATGACAAAAAACAAAAAAAACAAAAAAACACTGCAATACATCACTTTATAAAAAAAACGCTTTAGGATAGTTTGGGCTTGTCTGGTGCTGCTGTGTGGTAGTCGGTAGTGAGGAGCGAGATGGTAGGGTCTTCTTCAGGGTCCTGGTCCTGGGTGAAATACGAGTCCCCCTCCAGCAGAGTGGGGAGGTCCGCTCCGCCATTCTCATTGGTCAGTGGGTCAGTCAGTAGCATTGGCTGGGAGGTGTACTGGACCAGCTGCTTCCCTGCTTTAATCAACATAGAAAAACATGAAACTATGATCTATGAAGACAGCAAGATCTTTTTATTTTATTTAACCTTTATTTAACTTTAACTAGATATCTATGGAGTCTCCATAGCCCCTTTACACTTCTTTAGCGTACACTGCATGAAGTATTACATTGAAAGTGTTAATGTTTTTTCATGATGACATTTTAAAGGTTGATTCAACAGTGTTAATTTCCGCAGTATGTAGTATGTATTATGTAGTATGATGAGTAGTATGCGTGGAGTATGATGGTTTTTAGGCGATCCGACTAAATTCACATAGAAATTTGTTATACATCTGTCATTCTCATTGAAAGCAAGTCGGAAAAGCATTAGACCATTTGCATGCTTCCCGTTTTTAAGTTTAGTTTTCACATACTAAGCTTTAAAAAATACTATATTTCACAGTGGTTAATTGGTCCAAAGTTGTGTCAAACTTAAATTAGGCAAATGGTTTAGAATTTGGTCACACTTTATTTGGATAACATGCTATTAACAAACTATCTGTTGATAAGCAACTGCTTGCTAAGGTTACAGTTAGGTTTAGAATAAGAGTTAGGGTAACAGTTAAGGTTAGGAGAGTTGAAATGTTATGGATAGTCTGTAGAGCATCTATGGATGGACTATCCAAATAAAGTATTACCTACAATTTTAAACAACCAGGAAATGTTGGAGTGTTTTCTACATATTGCAAGAAGTGACAGAGGCTTCATTATCATATTTCGCAGCATGCTTTGTTGCAGGTAGATTATTTTGAATTGTTTGTTTCAATATCTTTGTTTTGTACATTGGTTGTTATTGATCTTATGGTATACAAAGATAAATAACATACAGATTGGGTTAATGGTTGGATTTATTGCAAGCTTTACTGAGAAAGTTGTTCCCGTTTACACAATCTATGCAGTCCTTTCAAATTACACCTTCCAGCCTAGCAAAAACTTTGACAGCCGGTTGTGGTTCAAATAGCACAGTGGGAAATATGCAAACGAGGCTTTAGTCTCTACAGTGTTGAAAAGGTAGTAAAGTACTAAAGGGATTATGCAGTCAGATGATTGAAATTCAAAACACAGAAAAGTGTAAAATGGCATGGGAGCCAATTAAAAACACAGAAAAGTGTAAAATCGTATGGGAGCCAGTTAAAAACACAGAAAAGTATAAAATGGCATGGGAAGCCAATTAAAACACAGAAAAGTATAAAATGCATGGGAGCCAATTAAAAACACAGAAAAGTGTAAAATGCATGGGAGCCAATTAAAAACACAGAAAAGTGTAAAATGGCATGGGAGCCAATTAAAACACAGAAAAGTATAAAATGGCATGGAGACATTAAAAACACAGAAAAGTGTAAAATGGCATGGGAGCCAATTAAAAACACAGAAAAGTGTAAAATGGCATGGGAGCCAATTAAAAACACAGAAAAGTGTAAAATGGCATGGGAGCCAATTAAAAACACAGAAAAGTGTAAAATGGCATGGGAGCCAATTAAAAACACAGAAAAGTGTAAAATGGCATGGGAGCCAATTAAAAACACAGAAAAGTATAAAATGACATGGGAGCCAATTAAAAACACAGAAAAGTGTCAAATGGCATGGGAGCCAATTAAAAACACAGAAAAGTGTAAAATGGCATGGGAGCCAATTAAAAACACAGAAAAGTGTAAAATGGCATGGGAGCCAATTAAAAACACAGAAAAGTGTAAAATGGCATGGGAGCCAATAAAAACACAGAAAAGTGTCAAATGGCATGGGAGCCAATTAAAAACACAGAAAAGTATAAAATGGCATGGGAGCCAATTAAAAAACACAGAAAAGTATAAAATGACATGGGAGCCAATTAAAAACACAGAAAGGTATAAAATGACATGGCGCCAATTAAAACACAGAAAAAGTGTAAAATGGCATGGGAACCAATTAACAAATGGCATGGGAGCCAATTAAAAACACAGAAAAGTGTAAATGGCATGGGAGCCAATTAAAAACACAGAAAAGTGTCAAATGGCATGGGAGCCAATTAAAAACACAGAAAAGTATAAAATGGCATGGGAGCCAATTAAAAACACAGAAAAGTGTGAAACCACAGTAGTTTTGACTAAATAAACCCCAAAACGGTGTTGAATTTTACCCCGTGGGAGTTGAATTAACTCTTGCAATTTTACTGTGTTACTAGTAGTAGTAGTAGTAGTAGTAGTATCAGTACACGGTCACATAAAAGCAAAATTAATATTTACAAAAGAATGCATAGTCAGCATGATATACAGTATATTAGGAGTTTTTACCTGTGTAGTTGTCACTTCTCTCAGCCCCTTTGGGTGGATCTGATGAAAGCAAGTCCTGGATCTATAAAAACGGAGGGGGCCACAGTGTGAGACACTGACTTATTTTATGAACAATACAAAAGGAAGTAAATAGCTAAAGACACAATCCCCTTGCTTTCATAGAACTGCACATAGCTCTCTGCACACAGAATTTACACAATCCAGATTGTATGTACACAATGAACATCAAGCTATCACGCAGCTGCCCTTTGCACCAAGCACATCCCGCATCTGCCCTTTGACAGACCCTTATATATTTCCCCTATTGTACATCACCCTGTAAATTGTTTTATCTATACATGCACAACTCATAATGTAGTCTGTAGTTTTTAGCTTGGTGTTCATTGTGTACATAGAATGTGGATTGTGTACATTATGTGTCTAGAATCTGTCTAACTTACACAGTCAAGGCTCTCCAGGTCGAATTCAGAACCAGGCAGGGAAGAACTGAAGAACTGAAAGACAAGTAGTTGAAGAAAATGTTATTATCCCCTGGAGTTTTTCAGCAGAATCATATCAATAATAACATTCACAAAGAATAAGACAATATACATTGCGTGTACAAAACATTAAGAACACCTCCCTAATATTGAGTTACACCCCCCCTTTGCCCTCAGAACATTCTCCATTCGTCGGGACATGGACTCTACAAAGTGTCGAAAGCGTTCCACAGGGATGCTGGCCCATGTTGACGCCAATGCTTCCCACAMTTGTGTCAAGTTGGCTGGATGTCCTTTGGGTGGTGCGCCATTCTTCATACACCTACTATTATACCCCGTTCAAAGGCACTTAAATCTTTTGTCTTGCCCATTCACCCTCTGAATGGCACACATGTACAATCCATGTCTCAAGGCATAAAAATCCTTCTTTAACCAGTCTCTAACTGCATCTAATTYCTGTAAATGAGAATGTGTTCTCAGTCAACTTACCGGGTAAAATATATATATTTTTAAATAAAATCTACACTGATTGAAGTGGATTTAACAAGTGACATCAATAAGGGATCATAGCTTTCACCTGGTCAGTCTGTGTCATAGAAACATGCTGATGTTTTGTAAAACCAGTGTGCACAAACATAACATGAACCATAAACTCTATCTGTGTAGTCACGGTCACCTCACACCAAGTTGACCAACAAAGCCACAGTCCCTTTAAAACACACCCTGTCACCTAGAAATGCAGTGACAAACCTCACTGCACATTCTTATTTGACCAGTCAGTGTCCCATATAGTAAATGCCTCAGCACACGGTTGTTGGGACAGAAAAACATAGCCTGAACTTACTTCAAAGAGGGGTGAGGACTCGAAATTGATGGACTGCGCGTTTAGGATAGTCTGGAGGTTTTCCAGGCCATTGTCGATGCTGTCCAAATGGTCACTCAGCTCACTCCTACACCAAAAAACAAAACATGGTTCATATTTATACGTTTCTGAGGATCTCTCTGACTAAACACGCATTAAAGCAAATTAGCTGTTTAAAACAAATGGTAGTAAAATCACCCAACAACTCATTTGATATGAGCAACAGAAGCCATTGGAACAGCGCTGAGTGGGCCACACAATCACCGAGTTGTGAGCCTGATCCCCAGAACGTGGAATAGTCTGCCTTTCCTCGACAGTTCACTGGGCCTGCCACATTAAAACCCACTCACAGAATGATTMACCTTTGACCTAAATGGAGGGTAGCATTTGGGGTTGTGCAGATAGGTTAACATTTGAACAAAACATGCTGAATCAGATGTTTTTTCAAGCCTGTGTGTTCAAAACATTATCAATTATCAATAATGATGTTCTCAGTTGGTGCCAAATACTGAGAACTATCAAATATTGAGACGCACTATCTGTTTGTAGACCAAGAGTACAGGTTGTCACATCCAGGGATAAGGTAAATGATTAGAAATGATACGCAATAATGACTGATCTAATATATTTGCTCAATATAGACATCACTTCGTTKATTTCTCTAATTACACACAGGCTTGACAGTTTGTTTTCTGGGCTTGTTGCTGGTGGCAATGTCAGGTACAGGCAGCAGCGTCAATCAAGAGTTCTGGGGGGAGGACAACATAACAGGGTTTGTGGGCCAACTGAAATGCTAACCCTGGGTGAGGTCTGAGGTGTAGAGTCGAGGAGGGGCTGGGGAAGAGGCGAGAGACCTCTGACATCTGTGTAGAACTGAAAAGATAGAAGCACAACAGCTGGAGAGAGAGGAGATCATAGCACTACTACACACTGCACCCCATAGGTTGACTACAGCCCAGGAATGGGGATCACATTGGCTACTCGGCTTCTCATTGGCTGAAAATAAGAATAAGGGCAGAAAGGAAGAGGCAAAGCAAGAGGTTTCCACTCTCGCCAAAATCTGTCCAAAATAAGCCCAATGTGTTTCCATGGGCTTATTTTGGACCTAAGTTTGTCGACGACTCCCATTGTTAGGGCGGAGACATGAGCATCTCATCATTATATACTGATCTCTGATAAGGAGCATTGGGACCACAGGAAAAGGGACGGTGAATGGCTGCTGGTTTAAAATGGAATCCTGCTGAAAAAAATATTAAGCCACAACATACAGTGCCTTCAGAAAGTATTTACACCCCTTGACTTTTTTGAAATGTTGTTGTTACAGCCTGAATTGAAAATGGATTAAATGTAGATTTCGTGTCACTGATCTACACACAATACCCCATAATGTCAAAGTGGAATTTTGTTTGCAGAATATTTTCAAAATGTATACAAAATGAAAAGCTGAAATTCAAACCTCTTTGTTATGGCAAGCCTAAATAAGTTCAGGAGTAAAAATGTGCTTAAGAAATCACACAATAAGTTGCATGGACTCATTATGTGCCCAATAATAGAGGTTAAAATCATTTTTGAATGACTACCTCATCTCTGTACCCCACACACAATTATCTGTAAGGTCCCTCATTTGAGCAGTGCATTTCAAACACAGATTCAACCACAAAGACCAGATGTTTTTTAATCAAATCCTCGCAAAAACTGATAGATGTGTAAAAACACTGAATATCCCTTTAAGCATGGTGAAGTTATTAATTAGGCTTTGGATAGTGTATCAACACACCCAGTCACTACAAAAATACAGGTGTCCTTCCTAATTCACTTGATGGCGAGGAAGGAAACTGCTCAGGGATTCCCATGAGGCCAGTGGTGATTTTAAAACAGTTACAAAGTTTGTTGGTTGTGATGAGAAAACTGAGGATAGATCAACAACATTGTAGTTACTAACCTAAATGAAAAGAAGAAAGCCTGTACAGAACACAAATATTCCAAAACATGCATCCTGTTTGCAATAAGGCACTTAAGTAATAATGCAAAAAATGTGGTAAAAAAAGTAACTTTATGTACTGAATACAAAGTGTTATGTTTGGGAAACACCCAACAATACATCACTGATTACCACTCTTCATATTTTCAAGAATTGTGGTGCCTGCATCATGGTATGGGTATGCTTGTCATTGGCAAGGATTAGGGAGTTTTTTGGGGGGATAAAAAGAAACGGAATACAACTACGCAGAGGCAAATCCTAGATGAAAACCTGGTTCAATCTGCTTTCCAACAGACACTGGGAGACAAATTCACTTTCAGCAGGACAATAACCTAAAACACAAGACCAAATATACACTGGAGTTTCTTAACAAAACAACATTGAATGTTCCAGAGTGGCCTAGTTACAGTTTTGACAAAAATCGGCTTGAAAATCTATTATTTTATATATTTTTTCACCTTTATTTAACTAGTCAAGTCAGTTAAGAACAAATTCTTATTTTCAATGACGGCCTAGGAACAGTGGCAAGACTTAGAAATATATTTCTTGCAATGATTAACAATCAACTTGACATTGCTTGAAGAATTAAAACAAATTATAACAGGAAAAATATTGTATAATCCAGGTATGGAAAGCTCTTAGACACTTGCCTAAACATACTTACAGCTTTAAATCGCTGCCAAAGGTGATTCTAACATGTTTTTTTTCATGGGGGGGGGGGTATATCTATGTAATCAAGCTATATTAGCGTTTTATTTTTCATTAATCTTGAATAAATGTTTGAATTTTTCTTCCACTTTGACAAGAGTATTTTGAGTAGATCGTTGACCAAAATTGACAATTAYACCTATTTTAATCCCCCTTTGTAACACAATAAAATGTGGAAAAAGTAAAGGGGTGTGAATACTTTCTGAAGGCACTGTATGTAATGTACAGTCTAGGTTCCATTAGAGAGTACGATTTCTAGAAAATAAATAACAATTTTAACTCATCTCAACAGTGACACAGAAGTCAATGACTGAGACAACATCAAGAAAGGTAAAAAGAAAAAGGTCAAAAAAATGTGAAAACTGCATTTCTCGGTCTGATGTATTGTATGCCCATAAATCTATACATCTGAAGTACAGTAGATTAAGATTTACAGTATGCATTAGTTTGATTAAATGGCAAGTAACTTATTATGTACAGTTAATAGCAACAGCCAGGATCCTAAAACTAAAAAGCCAAGATGAAATGCAACAAATCAACAGAACTATGTCTAAAATGACAACGAATCCATGTTTGGTTTAAAATAATTTGCCTAGTCTTTGAAGTGTATACTAAGCAAAACCAGAGAAAGGCCAGTGGGTTGTGTATGTAGAGCTTGTTGAATGATTGTGCATATTAAACTAGCATAAAGCGCTAACAGCTGCCTAAACAGCTGTGGAGGAGCTGCTTTGAATCCCTAGCACATCCTCTTGATGCAATGTGACGTGATACACATAGAGATTGTTGAGCATGGGGAGAAGCATAGGGCAATAGGCTGGCTGCAGACATCCACTGGCATGCGACGACTGATTATCAAGGCATTGAAATGCTAGCGTGATGCAAGTGGATCTTAAGCTATGGAAAAACCGCAATGACGAATAGTGAAAAGCAGCGGGTGGCCTTCCTATCGCCGCGGTGTGTTTTAGCCAATTAGATTGACATGGAATCCTTTAAGGGGAAGTGAACAAATGAACACGAGTGTAGAAGGGGAGAATTAGGCTAATTGTGGTCATATCTGTTGACCTGTGCTAGGTGGAAGGGGCTGAGGGACAGACTGGCAGTGGGACCTGATCATGGTGACATCATCTGGGAATCACTCACTTGTCTAGACAGGCGAGGCTGAGACACTTTTGCTCCGTAGYGGTCGTTGGGGCAGGGGACGCGTTAGGCTCGTTGCTCTCCTGCAGGATGGAGTTGATGAAGGTGATGGGGGACAGGGGCGTGTCTACCTGGACTCCTGCCCCACCGATCACGGCCTCGGCCGAACACACCTCCTCCAACACGGGACTGGACGGCTCCTCCTTTATGTGGACCAATGGGCTCATGCTGAAGACAGGAAGAGAAATTAGGTAATTTAGTTTATTCTTGGATAGTTGGTATGGGGTCAGGAGTTGTTCCTGAATCTTGACTTGACCAGGAAAAACTTTAGGCCTTAGTTCAGGGTTCTCCAACTGGCAGCCCATGGGTGATTGTATTTGCCCATCAAATCAGCTCCAAGTGATTTTAATTTTAGAAATTGGTTCCAAAGTATTCCCACGCATAATAGAGATGTATGAAAATCGT
The DNA here is from genome assembly GCF_002910315.2 of Salvelinus sp. IW2-2015. Classification (NCBI taxonomy): domain Eukaryota; kingdom Metazoa; phylum Chordata; class Actinopteri; order Salmoniformes; family Salmonidae; genus Salvelinus; species Salvelinus sp. IW2-2015. Next base: position 3,960,077 of record NC_036869.1, read on the forward strand.
ATACAAATGTAAGCAAGGTTTTAAATGATTATGTTTTAGTCAAATTATATATCCGTTTGGGCTTCTTGCGGTCAATTTGCAGTCTACAAATGATTTCTAATGTTTCTGCTRCCTGACCATCCCCTCAAGAAAATAATTTAGTTGATGATCCCTGCCTTAGTTGTCAGAGGATTTCTTGGTCAGGTCATGTGATCAGGAAAGAAAAGTAGTTATTTAAAAATAAAAAATAAAAAACATTTAACAGTTGGTTGATGAAATGAGGCAAGCTCACTAACCTTTCCTCTATCCACTCATTAGTGACCTCCACAGGGCTGGCCTGTGCCAGGTCGGTGACGTCAGAGATTATGGGGCCGTTGTTAAGAGACGTCTCTGCCGTGAAGAGACCGGTACTGGTGAATGGTGCGCCCGAGGCCTGGGAAGATGACACACATTCACATACATACTACAACTGTACTGAAATCCTAACAAGATCAGTTGACTAAAAAATTAAAAAAAACTTTTTTGTACCCCTTGTTCTCCCCAATTTTGTGATATCCAAATTGGTCATTAGTCTTGTCCTATCGCTGCAACTCCCCTACGGACTCGGGAGAGACGAAGGTCGAGAGCCAATCGTCCTCCGAAACACAATCCTGCCAAGCCGCACTGCTTCTTGACACACTGCAGTATCTGGAAGTCAGCAGCACCAATGTGTCAGAGGAAACACCGTACAGCTGGCGACCGAAGTCAGTGTGCATACGCCCGGCCCAACACAAGGAGTCGCTAGATCGCGATGGGACAAGGACATCCCGGCTGGCCAAAACTTCCCCTAACCCGGACAACGATGGGCCAATTGTGAGCTGCCTCATGGGTCTCAGCCGGCTGTGTCACAGCCTGGGATCGAACCCGGGTCTGTAGTGACACCATAGACCACTGCGACACTCGGGAGGCCCTCTAACAAGATGCGTAACACAAGCTCAATAACATTACACCTTTCTTAGTGGCGCTCCAGCGACCACACCTCTGAATGCACTAGCTTACCTCGGTCTGGTTAAAAGACCAATAAACTTAAATAGTGACTGACAAGTCCTCATGTCTGAGATATGAATTAGCCATCTGTGATTGATGAAGTKTTTTCTGGAGATTGTCACAATTTTGTGTACTTACCTCACTAGCCTACATCAAAACATGCCTTACAAATCAAGTTGTCCATATCATAACTCAATTGTAAAGTACAGCTGTAAGCAATAGCATCAACTGTGAATTCACTCAGCCTGAGTTCCACTTCTACCACAGGGAGGTGCCAAGCTCGGCTAGGTTCCCGGTGATACTGAACTCACGGAGATAGCAGGCGAGCCCTGCAGCGAGGCCTGAAGATGTTCCAGAGAGTACTGCCTGCTGAACTTGGGCAAGGAGTGGGCGGAGCTGCTGTCATTCAGCATCAGGGGACTTCAGTAGTTCCATAGAGAGGAGACACAAGACAAGAGTCAAACACTCACAAACCTTTACTGGTTCACTATTTGACTGAATGTGCGGTAGCTATGTTAAATGACTTGCATCTTTCTCTTCATCCCCAGGACTCTGTTGGACTGCACCAGGGTCACTAGGAACTGGATGAGCTGGGGGAGACAGACACAGTTAGCAGTAGAGCTGGGTGATATTGGAAAATTTCACAATAAATTGACTGAATTATCACGATAACAATAAATAAAACTATACATTTCTAACATTACATTTYCACCGGTTAGCCTACTTTTGTATATTACCGTACCCTTATAACGTCTACTAATACTTTGAATGCTTTAACTATCAATTGAACCGTTAGCAATAGCCTATATTTTCAGACGTATTTAATTAAAAAATTCAAATTTCTCTCGTATACAGTTCTCTAGCTACTTATCATGATTATCGATATCAGTTAAATGTCCTCGATAAATGGTTGGTACGGTCTGTGTCAATGTTTGGTTTATCGTCCCAGCTCTAGTTCGCAGGAGATGATTGGTTGATTTATTAGACAATTTAAAATCTACATATACACCCAGACACCAATGCAATGACAGTACAGGGTTTATTCTGGATCAAAAAGGGGCTTAGGTGGTGGGTGCGGCGATGGGCAGTTTGCACGGCTGAATTTTTTTGGCTCCCCCATCCTGGCAGTGTAGAGAATTTTTGGGCATTTTTAAGCCAACTTTCTGCAATTCTACACATTTCTCCATGGGGCTGAGAGACATTTTTGTAGTTTTAAAGCTTATTTCCTGCAACTCTATGKATTTTGCCATGGCTAATGCTGTGTTTTTTTTGTTGCTCAAACACAATATCAAATTCATTGTTTAACATATTCCAAATTCTCCTTGACTGTCTAGATTATATTATCAAAAAATACAGTACCAGTCAGTTTGGACACACCTACTCATTCAAGGGTTTTCCTTTATTTAGACTATTTTCCACATTGTAGAATAATAGTGAAGACAACAAACCTATGAAATAACACATATGGAATCATGTAGTAAGCAAAAAAGTGTTAAATCAAAATATATTCTTTATAATTTGAGATTCTTCAAAGTAGCCACCCTTTGCCTTGATGACATTTTTGCACACTCTTGGCATTCTCTCAACCAGCTTCATGAGGTAGTCACCTGGGATGCATTTCAATTAACAGGTGTGCCTTGTTAAAAGTTAATTTGTGGAATTTCTTTCCTTCTTAATGCGTTTCAGCCAATCAGTTGTGATGTGACAATGTAGGGTTGGTATACAGAAGATAGCCCTATTTGGTAAAAGACCAAGAAATTGGTTATATTTTAACGTCTGCGTAGCCAGGAGCTAAAATAAAACTTGGATCTATTTGTGACGCTTGACGAGCTGCATGTCCCGCCTCTCCCATCTCCTCATTGGTTTTTAGGAGCATATACCCACGTGGGTGAATGAAAGCCTCGAAATTGAGCTCATGTGCATCTTGTTTCCATTGATCATCCTTGAGATGTTTCTACAACTTGGAGTCCACCTGTGGTAAATTCTATTGATTGGACATGATTTAGAAAGCTGCACACCTGCCTATATAAGGTCCCACAGTTGACAGTGCATGTCAGAGCAAAAACCAAGCCATGAGGTCAAAGAAATTGTAGGTACAGCTCAGAGACAGGATTGTGTCAAGGCACAGATCTGGGGAAGGGTACCAACAAATATCTGCAGCATTGAAGGTCCCCATCATTGTTAAATGGAAGAAGTTTGGAACCACCAAGACTCTTCCTAGAGTCTGAGCAATCGGGGGAGAAGGGCCTTGATCAGGGAGGTGAACAAGAACCCGATGGTCACTCTGACAGAGTTCCTCTGTGGATACGGGAGAACCTTCTATAAGGACAACCATCTCTGCAGCACTCCACCAATCAGGCCTTTATGGTACAGTGGCCAGACGGAAACCACTCCTCAGTAAAAGGCAGACAGCCCACTTGGAGTTTGCCAAAAGGCACCTAAAGATTGAGACCATGAAACCATGATTGAACTCTTTGGTCTGAATGCCCAGCGTCACATCTGGAGGAAACCTGGCACCATCCCTACGGTGAAGCGCGGTGGTGGCAGCATCATGCTATGTTTTTCAGCTGCAGGACTGGGAGACTCGTCAGGATCTAGGTAAAGATGAACGGAGCAAAGTACAAAGAGATCCTTGATGAAAACCTACTCCAGAGCGCTCAGGACCTCAGACTGAGGCGAAGGTTCACCTTCCAACAGGACAACGACCTGCACACAGCCAAGACAACACAGGAGTGGCTTCGGCACAAGTCTATGAATGTCCTTGAGTAGCCCAGCCAGAGTCCGGACTTGAACATCGCAGGAGAGACCTGAAAATAGCTGTGCAGCGACACTCCCCATCCAACCTGACAGAGCTTGTGAGGATCTGCAGAGAAGGGGAGAAATTCCACAAATACAGGTGTGCCAAGCTTGTAGCATCATACCCAAGACGACTCGCATACATTTTACGTATGGGTGGAATCGAACCCACTACCCTAGCATTACAAGCACCATGCTTTACCAATTAAGCTACAAAGGACCACATGTTATCACATGAATTACTATGTTACCATAGCATAGAAGAGCCAACCCCATATTCTGTGTGGTCAGAGCAGTGGCAGGTACCGTGACTGTCTTTTACCTTGTTGACGACTTTCTGTTGCTGGGCGTGTTTCTGTCTGAGGCTGGCCACCTCCCTCCACAGAGCTTCATTCTCACTGGAAAGACAAAGGGGATACTCGTTTACAGATCAGTTAATCATTATTTTAAATTGAATGCCACAAATGGCAAACGTATTTCAGTCATTTAGCAGACACTCTTATCCAGAGCGACTTACAGTAGTGAGTGCAGTGCATACACTTTCATACTTTTTTTCGTTGTAGTCCCCCATGGGAATCGAACCCACAAGCGCCATGCTCTACCAACTGAGCCACAAAGAACCGCATATACAACTGATGACCAATTAGGCCAACTAATCAATTGCCTTCCATTCCCAAACCCATGACATCCTCTTTGGGTAATGTCATGGACGCTTGCTACAATGACATCAGTCCTTGACATTGTGATGTTTCTTCATACATCATTTGAATAGCCTAATAACCAGCTGCAACGCATGTTTTGAAATAAATCAAAGAATGACTAACCAATCTCAGAACAGCACGTCATCCCTAACTGACCTAAAACTCCACAGTACATGTAGCCAAGATGGGGGAAGGGCAAAGGGCAGGAGGGCAAGGGCTTAGACCCTAATCTTTAAGAGCCCCCCATACTGTGGCATGCCTAACGAGGCACAGCAGATTTTTTACTGTACTGGTAAAGATTTGAGGAATAGTTGAGGCAGTTTATTTTGTTAAGTTAATGGCTATTGAAAGATCTTAGCGCGCTGTGTTTATTCAGCTTTTTTAGTGCAGTCTATAAAGACCCTGCCCCTCCACCTGGCTCTTAAAGCCTGGCTCCCCAGACTATGGTTAAGCTGCTTTGTGGGTGTGCTCATGGGCCTGATTCATCCATTGTCCATACACATGGCTCACATTAAATTACATGCCCTGGACTCAGACAAAACCTAGCCTGGACCCAAATATGTTTGTGCTGTCCTGTAATCTCTTATGGTCTCTGTCTCACTGGAGTTGGCAAGACAGAGCAAACAGTTATGGAACCAGGCTAGACAACACCTTGATGAATGTCAGATTGATTCTTCTGGCTCCATGACAAGATGAAGATTTCAGAATCATCTTCAGTTTCCAAGTACATTGAAATGTACCAGGAATGACCTGATGCTACCACAATAATCAGAATATAAATGTATATATTTCAGAGTTTGATTAGCATTTTAGTCTTATGTCTTGACTACGGTGGCTCTAAAAAAGTGCAAATTAAACTACAGATATAGTATCTTAATTTGATCACTCAGCCGCAGGAAATTCAAATGAGCCTTGTGATTTACATAACTTCACTGAAAACCCGCAGTTCTCCCTCGATCAAATGTTAAAGCACTGGACAGAATACATGTCCTACAACTGTAGATCCTACTACATTCAAAAATGTATCTACATTGCTGCCATACATCAACAACTGTCGTTTTATAWAGATTAAAGGGTAGGTAGCATAAACGTAACCACATTCAACATGTGGATTTGCATTAGAATAAGCATCAAAAGTACTGGTTTAAATAACATTCAGTTAACTTACAAGCAAATACTTAGATTTTATTGTTAAAATTCAGCTTGCAAGGTTGTTAGCCAACTTGCCTGCTAATGTTAGCCCTACTAGCCTGCGAACGTTATGTTAGTACTGCTTGAGTCCGCCAGTTGCTATCAAACCCTAGGTTATAGCTACATTAAAGAAAACCAAAGTTTAGGAAATACATAACGCCAGCTAAACAGTTTTCAAATAATGTTACTGGCATAAGCAGTTCTCTAAGCCAATCCGCTCGCTTCAATCAACAAGGTTTTTGCATTAATTTGCATGGTTTCTTCTTAGTGAATGTACACTACCGTTCAAAAGTTTGGGGTCACTTAGAAATGTCCTTGTTTTTGAAAGAAAAGCTATTTTTTTGTCCATTAAATAACATAAAATTGATCAGAAATACAGCGTAGACACTGTTTATGTTGTAAATGACTATTGTAGCTGGAAATGGCAGATTTTTTATGGAATATCTACATCGGCGTACAGAGGCCCATTATCAGCAACCATCACTCCTGTGTTCCAATGGCACGTTGTGTTAGCTAATCCAAGTTTATAATTTTAAGGCCAGCATCCTGGAGTCGCCTCTTAACTGTTGAGGTTGAGACTGGTGTTTTGCGCGTACTATTTAATGAAGTTGCGMACTTGTGAGGCGTCTGTTTCTCAAACTAGACACTAATGTWCTTGTCSTCTTGCTCAGTTGTGCACCAGGGCCTCCCACTCTTTCTATTCTGGTTAGAGGCAGTTTGCGCTGTTCTGTGAAGGGAGTAGTACACAGCGTTGTACGAGATCTTCAGTTTCTTGGCAATTTCTCGCCTTCATTTCTCAGAACAAGAATAGACTGACAAGTTTCAGAAGAAAGTACTTTGTTTCTGGCCATTTTGAGCCTGTAATCGAACCCACAAATGCTGATGCTGCAGATACTTAACTAGTCTAAAGGCGGCGGTTTTAATGCTTCTTTAATCAGGAAAACCGTTTTCAGCTGTGCTAACATAATTGCAAAAGGGTTTTCTAATGATCAATTAGCCTTTATAAAATGATAAACTTGGATTAGCTAACACAACGTGCCATTGGAACACAGGAATGATGGTTTCTGATAATGTGCCTCTGTACGCCTATGTAGACATTCCATCAAAAAATCTGCCGTTTCCAGCTACAATAGTCATTTACAACATTAACAATGTCTACACTGTATTTCTGATCAATTTGATGTTATTTTGATGGACCAAAAAATAGCTTTCCTTTCAAAAACATGGACATTTTGAAGTGACCCCAAAGTTTTGAACGGTAGTGCTGGTGAGCTACTATGTACACTAATACTTGGTTTGGAATGCAATTACATGCTAACATGGCTAGTAGCTAATGTTAGCCAGCTGGAACTAGCTAGGTAGCACCGGTTCGCCTCATGATGTTGAGAAATAGTACATTGTGGGTAGTTCCGAAAATATCCGGTAATAAGTTAATAAACATGTAAAAACACTAAAACATAACTATGTTTGTAGTTATAGGTAACCAGATCGTGACGACAACTAAGTTACTAAGTCTTTGACCACACTGTTACTTTGGTGAGTGAAAGCATGCTTCCTACCCTTTAATAAACACAAGATAGATATATTGGTCTCCACTACGACACACAAGTGTATCCTGTAGGCATCACCTAAACCATAGCCTAATGAAACCTATCAAAATCATTTCCTTTTAGAAATGTATTCTTTTTGTATTCATTCAAAATCAAATCCTTCTGCTGCAGGAATATTTTACTCCTGCGACTAAACTGGTCAAATTAAGATCTCACACCTGTATTCTAGACCTGAAAAATCTAAATCAATCAACATGTAGGCCTGGCGTTCGAGGACAAAATGAAACATTKATTTGCTGATTATCATAGCTTCGGCCTTACAACCTGGCATTGTTATGGAGTAACGCATGTTAACCTTAAGAACTTCCAGTACACAGATGTGGTATTAAAACAGAGACTGAACGAGGGTTGAAGGAGGTGTGTACTGGGGGTGTCATCTGAGTGCTACAGGGCCTTCAAACCTCCGACATGGAAAAGAGAGGTGCTCTATCTGTGTTTATAGACCATCAGTGGTCCTTGCTGCCTTGTAAATTCACGCTGCCCTGTATAAGGTTGCGCCAGAAAAGCCCACTGTCTGTGCTGACCTCCCTGTGGGGCAGATGAACAGGGTTTATAGAGGCAGGTGTGGATGCCTCCAAGTGGATAGGGTCACCACTGACCCCCCCCCCCCCGAAACACCACTCTGACCAATAGTTAGAGGGATTATTTAACATGTGAAAGTCATTCGATAATCAGAAACATAGCTATAACTTTTCAGACTGTCAGATTTGTCTGAGTGTCAGAGGGGAGGTGCGCAGGTGTGAAAATAACGAGGAATATGGTAAGAGAGAAGAATCCTTTTTTATAAGTAAGAGAGATTCTTGTCTCGTTTTATTGAGAGCCACCCACCTCAGGTGATGGACATTCATCGTTTGAGTGATACATCTTAATCTGAAGGTATGGATCGAACAGGCAAGTTGGATAAAATAGATTGGATAAATAATCCCGTCTTCTTGCACTCTCCTATTCTAAGAGGACATGGAGAGAGACTGTCATGCCGTGCCGATGGACAGGATGAATAAGGTCATAATGAAAACTGCCCTGCGTATTGCATCATGGTACCATGAAGAAAAAGTCTGCTTTGTGAACATATGTTTGGGACAGGAGAGAATGCCCTCAGCGGCAATGAAGAGTCCAAGGGTCCAGCTGGAGAATCCAAATATGTCTGTGTGTGTGTGGAGGAAGGATTGTATTAATTATGTGGGGCCTGACATGCACCCTGACGGCCTAAAGGCAGCTGGTGTGCAGCCTAGCCACATCATCCCAGCTGCATGACAGGAGCCACTCGGTTTTAGAATGGTGACTAAGCATCCTGAAACATGAAACACCATTATATTGTCCCAGAGTGAGGCGCACTGACACAACCCAATGGGTTATCCTATAACTGTTACAAAATGGGAACTTAACTTTGCACCACATTTTATCAAGACATCTATAATGAGTAGACACGCTAACGAACCAGACACGTACAATGACAGAACTCAATGAGTTATCCCCACATCATTACTGCTACAAACATGGAACTCAGTCTGAACCACAATTGATCTAGTCTGGTCRCAGATTGGTTTGTGCATTTGCCTACTCCATTGTCAAGTCAAACACGGCAATTCCATTTTGAGTTAGCAATGGCTTGAGCAGAAACAGACTGGCACCCAGGCTACAACTTATCAAGTCATCCAAAAAAGGTACACATAGAAGTAACCCTGAACCTATCCTAAACCACAGCCAGATAAAAACTAGAAACAGAAGGTCCAACTCTCCACAGCTGCAGTTCTACCACCATTAAAAACTATACTTTTTATCACTAGATGTYCGCCCTTAATTGGAGTTTTACAAAATAGCGTGAAAGTGTTAATTTAGGACAGCTCTGTGGATTCAAACAGCACACTGACTCCTGCATGTATATTTCAGCCTCTGACAGGCCTCTAGGAATTCTGTCTCTAGCAGCCTAATCACTAGCTTAAAATAAACTGGTTGACACCGCCTTAATGCAGCATGCTAGGCTACGGCAGCCCTATGGGGACACAATATACATGCTCGCTAATTTAGCAAAACAGCAGCAAAGCGTGAGCGAAAGAGAATCTTATTGTTTGGAACAGAGGCAAAGCTGGGGTAGGAATGTTTTTGGCTCGTTCAAGGGGKYGTCAATTCTGAAAATGTTCTACAATTTTGCATCTACAGTGCCTTCYAAAAGTATTCAGACCKCTTGACTTTTTCCACATTGTTATGTTACAGCCTTATTCTAAAAATGATTAAATAAAAATCCTCATGAATCTACACACAATACCCCGTAATGACAAAGTGAAAAAGAGGTRCAGAATTTTTTTCAAATGTATYAAATAAAAAAATWAAAAACGTATTTACTTAAGTATTCAGAAACTTTGTTAACAGTTAACTTACAGTGCATTCAGAAAGTATTCCGAATACCTTTTCCACATTTAGTTGCGTTACAGGCTTGTTCATAAATGTATTAAATAAGTAAAAACGTCCTCAATCTACACACAATAGCCCGTAATGACAAAGTGAAAACAGGTTTTTTGAAATGTTTGCAAATGTATTAAAAAACAGAAATACCTTGACATAAGTATTCAGACCCTTTGCTGTGAGACTCGAAATTAAGCTCAGGTGCATCCTGTTTCCATTGATCATCCTTGAAATGTTTCTACAACTTGATAGGACTCCACCTGTGGTAAATTCAATTGATTGGGCATGAATTGGAAAGCCACACACCTGTCTATATAAGGTCCCACAGTTGATAGTGCATTTCCGAGCAAAAACCAAGCCATGAGGTRGAAGGAATTGTCAGTAGACCTCAGAGACTASATTGTGTCGAGGCACAGATCTGGGGAAGGGTACTAAAAAATGTCTGCAGCATTGAAGGTCCCCCAGAACACAGTGGCCTCCATCATTGTTGAATGGAAGAAGTTTGGAACCACCAAGACTCTTCCTAGAGCTTGCCYCCCAGCCAAACTGGGCAATCGGGGGAGAAGGGCCTTGGTCAGGGAGGTGACCAAGAGCCCGAAGTTCCCTCTGACAGAGCGCTAGAGTTCCTCTGTGGCGATAGGAGAACTTTCCAAAAGGACAACCATCTCTGCAGTACTCCACCAATCAGGCCTTTATGGTACAGTGGCCAGACGGAAACCACTCCTCAGTAAAAGGCACATGAGAGCCCGCTTGGAGCTTGCCGAAAYGCACCTAAAGACTGAGACCATGAGAAACAAGATTCTCTGGTCTGATGAAACCAAGATTGAACTCTTTGGTCTGAATGCCCAGAGTCTGGAGGAAACCTGGCATCATCCCTACGCTGAAGCATGCTGGTGACAGCATCATGCTGTGGGGATGTTTTCAGCGGTAGGGACTAGCCAGGATCGAGGGAAAGATGACCGGAGAAAAGTACAGAGAGATCCTTGATGAAAACCTGCTCCAGAGCGCTCAGGACCTCAATCTGGCGCGAGGAATCACCTTCCAACAGGACAACGACACTAAGAACACACCCAAGACAARGCAGGAGTGGCTTCAGGACAAGTGTCAATGTCCTTGAGTGGCCTAGCAAGAGCCTGGACTTGAACCCGATCGAACATCTCCGGAGAGACCTGAAAATAGCTGTGCAGCAACGCGACCCATCCAACCTGACAGAGCTTGAGAGGATCTGCAGAGAAGAATGGGAGAAACTCCTCAAATACAGGTGTGCCAAGCTTGTAGCGTCATACCCAAGACGACTCAAGGCTGTAATCGCTGCCAAAGGTMCTTCAACAAAGTACTGAATAAAGGGTCTGAGTACTTATGTAAATGTGATAGTTTTTTTTATTTTGAATAAATAGGCTTTTTTTCTTCTTCTAAAAACCTATTTTGTTTTGTCATTATGGGGTATTGTTACAACCTTACTCAAATGTACCAAAATTTGGAAAAAGTCAAGGGGTCTGAATACTTTCCGAATGCACTGTATGTGGATTTGGGGGTTATACTTTGCACTATACTTGTCAGACCTTCTGTTGATTTTGTTCATTTCAATTTATTAGTTAAGCCYTGTCAACCGTCCAATATGCATGAGAAAGAGTCACAATATGAATCAGAATGTGCCTCAACGTTTCACTTACTGCTTCATYGCGATGATTTGGGAGTCTATGGTCTCCTGCTTGCCCTTTATGTGCTGCACGTTGGTCAGGATTTTCGAGACATCGTCTGAGCTCATCTTAAGCTCATCATGTTTAACATTGGACACCTGAGGAAAGGGAGAACATGACGAAATGGTTAACGCAAACTGTTAAAGTGAGGCGGGAAAGAGATAAAACGAGCCTTCAGTGTAGGCCTTGGCCCCGACTTGAACCCTGAGGGATAGACAATGGAAACACAATGAAAGTGTATGATTCGGTATTCAGTTTTTAGCCTGAACTGGTCAGTTGGCCCGAGGCAGACTATATCAAGGTGCAGATGGAAACAGCAGTAAATCAGTGGACTGAGCGGAGCAGAAAGTGACTGCATTAAAGGGTCCTGCAACGTCAGATTACGAGCTCCCTGGCCTGCTTTCTCTAATCCACCCATCCCCAGATGGCAGGCTCCACAGAGACCACTAGATTAGCTCAATCTGTCCCAGGAGTGGAAGGGAGCAGAGAGAGAAATCAGGCCAAGCAGGCCATGCACTGGGAGCATATGCTGTCGGTCTGACATGCTGTCTGTCTGAGGAGCATCCCAATAGATTTCTCTATGAGGAGTTTTACTGAGGCTTTCCATCTGTGTTTTCTACAGGGAGTTGGCTACATAGTTCTGACTAGAAATGTAACATATTTGTAATACTTTCTTACATAATATTGTTTGGGCTATGTAAAGCCTATTTAAAAAGACTGTTCGGAGTTGAGTATGAAGAAGGGCATGATACATGAATCAGAAATATCATGATGATCAACTTGATCATTTTGRACTTACATTGGTAACTTTACGTTTGATATTTTCCAGCAGATGCTCTTGTCCGCGGAGGAAGTAGGGATGCTGGAATTCAGTGTCGTCCTTCTCAGGCTTCACCAGGCCGCCCTGCTCAATGTGAACTACTTTGCGGAAGCCATCTGTAGAAAGAAAAAAACAACACAGTTTTGGCTAAGACATACTATTCAATTTCTAGAGATACGAGGAACTTACATAGGCAAATTTCAGAAACAAAAAATACAGGCTGATTTATAGGTCACTGTATGCAATCATATCCTCCTAGCCTTTTCAGTCTTAATAAATAACATGCAAGTGGATTACATAACCAAAGATACAAAAAAAGCAAAAGAATTTCAGTAAAAAAGAAAAGAAAACGTGGTTACATCTATCTCAACTTCTGAGAAATTGCCTCTAATAAAATAATAATCTGCAGAATCTACCGCACACCCAAAACCGATAAGTGAAGGTTCTGGGGACAGAATGCTAAACTGGAGAAACATAAAAAGTATAAGCAAATCAAACGAAGCTACTATAAAGATTTCATTGCTATGCCTAACGTATTAAATACATGAATGACAACTCACACATATTGAGCTGGCGCACAAAYCTGGCCATGTTATTGTGTTTAAAATACTTGGGAAGCACCTCCTTGGAAAATCGGCACTGATCAAAKACATGGAAGCTGTTGCCATTCTGTAAAGGAAGAACAATAACAGTTAAAGAAATAATCGCACAACCCCAGTTTACCGTAGCTAGGCCCTATGTACTGAGAATGTACTAAGAATCAGGTTAAGCTGCCTTGGGTGGCTTACAACAAAGCTAGAAAAACATTGGGTCTGATAAAGTCTCTAACTAAACTCTGTGACTATGGCGAGTCTCTGGCAATGGTTTAGAGGTTGAATCATTATGAAATACCACATTGGCAATGTAAAGAGACAAAAAGAACCCTCTGAAACCTATAAAGACAGAGCATTCCAATACCTGTAGTGATATTCTAATTAGTAGGTCAACATGTAATTGATTTATTTGAACATAACCTGAATATTCTGGGGACATTCAGACAATCTGGGAGGGCATCATGATGCAATGAGTGCTGAACTAGTGGAAAAGTGAAATAGTCCAGTGTAGAAGAATAGAAGTGTTTTGCCTGAATGTTAGTTTGTTATTTAGCTATCTATTCATTTTTAGGAAATGGATGCTGAGAGAAGTCAGCTGCTTYGATCAGAGGCCATGAACATATAGGAAGCCTTTGGATAGACATGAGAGGCTGCATCAACACACGCAGGGTTTTCTCCTACCCAGTATGCTAGTTAGAGATAACATCCCTAAAAAGGGTTGCAAAGGGGGGTTATATAACTGGAAACATTCTAAGTTTACCAGTAAACTACCAGCATTTCGGTAGCTTTCAAGTTTTTMGGGGAAATTTTATTAAAATGGCTATTTTGGATACTTCAGATTATCACAGGCGTCTAATTGATTCTGGCCCTCTGTGTGGCCTTACCAAATGTAAAATATGTAATAATCTAATAACATGATTTTAAAACTATGACAAAGCTGTAAAATATTATCCTAAATATAAACAACCAACTTAGTGAATACCATTGGTGTTTAATATGAGGCTTTTAGCATGAAATATCCTTGTTTATATATATTTTTTTACACACTTATTTGACCATGTCAATATGTCTTTGTTGTTAATGTTTTGGCGCCAAAGTCAATCGTTGGAAGAGCGGTAGAGTTAATTGAAAATAATGCCATTGTTGATTAGATGCTTTTTTCATTCATTATATTATATTTTCTCTTGAACCGTTTGGTCTATCCCAGCGTTTACCAAACTTGGGTGATGTGGGGTCGCCTGATTTGAAAATGGGATCGCGAGAGAAACTACGGGAAAAATATAGAATAATTGAACCAGGGTCACATCAGTAACCTCCGGTAGCCGCTAGATGCAGTTATAATAAACAGAGGAGTTTCTGTTTTCTTCCTACAAATGTGGCTCAGTCTTTTGAATGGTTTAAGATACAAAATATTATGACACCATCACAGGGGGTTGGAACCATGCAGTTTATTACCTAAATGAAATAATTTGTGATGAACTTCACAGGGTGGTGAAAGTGCACCGTGTTCTTGATGCTCATTTCCAATGAATATCGAAGGTCTGATTCTGGTGGCATGATGATCTATGCTTGACTGCTGTTTGACAAATARAAATATTTGCATGAATTATCTCATAATGTAGACTAGACTACCCACAGAGTATCTGCAAACTGTTGGTTAGAGTGCAGGTGCCAAGACCAGAGGAGGCACATTTTGCTATTTAACGCAACAGTTTGTGACAAATTTATAGGTAGAGTTGAAAATGTGATAGAAACACATTGAACTTTAAATTTTCATGTACGGAATAAAATGTATGTAAAAAGGTACATTTTGTGTGCACTGTCATCACACTGATTTTTATCTGCAACAAGTCAGTTTGGTGGAAACGCACCACTGGTGGGAAACTAAGCCTATTTTCTATTTTCTTTATTAGTATGTTAGTATGACATTGGAAATATGCACATTCTCCCACCAGACATGCGTTTCCATCAAATTGAGTTGTTGCGGATAAAAGGCTGTGCGTGATGACCTAGTGCACATAAAAATACCTTTTGCAGTTAACTTACAGCGCATTCGGAAAATATTACAAATACCTTTTCCACATTTAGTTACGTTACAGGCTTGTTCTAAAATGTATTTAAAAAATACCTCCTCAATCTACACACAATACTCCATGATGACAAAGCAAAAACAGGTTTCTGAAATGTTTGTGAAAGTATAAAAAAAAAAGAAATATCTTGACATAAGTATTCAGACCCTTTGCTATGAGACTCGAAATTAAGCTCAGGTGCATCCTGCTTCCATTGATCATCCTTGAGATGTTTCTACAACTTGATTGGAATCCACCTGTGGTAAATTAAATTGATTGGAGATTAATTGGAAAGCCACACACCTGTCTATATAAAGGTCCTACAGTTGACAGTGCATGTCCGAGCAAAGACCAAGCAATGAGGTCGAAGGAATTGTCCGTAGATCTCCGAGACAGGATTGTGACGAGGCACAGATCAGGGGAAGGGTACCAAAAAATGTCTGCAGCATTGAAGGTCCACAAGAACAGTGACCTCCATCAATCTTAAATGGAAGAAGATTGGAACCACCAAGACTCTTCCTAGAACTGTCCGACCGGCCAAACTGAGCAATCGGGGGAGAAGGGCCTTGGTCAAGGTGACCAAGAACCCAATGGTCACTGACAGAGCTCCAGAGTTCCTCTGTGGAGATGGGAGAACCTTCCAGAAGGACAACCATCTCTGTAGCACTCTACTAATCAGGATTTTATGTTAGTGGCCAGACGGAAGGCACTCGTCAGTAAATGGCACATAACAGCCCACTTTGAGTTTGCCAAAAGTCACGTAAAGACTCTCAGACCATGAGAAACAAGATTCTCTGGTCTGATGAAACCAAGATTGAATTATTCGGCGTGAATGCCAAGCATCACGTCTGGAAGAAACCTGGCACCATCCCTACGGTGAAGCATGATGGTGGTAGCATCATCATGCTATGGGGATGTTTTTCAGAGGCCGGACTGGGAGACTAGTCAGGATCGAGGGAAAGATTAACGGAGCAAAGTACAGAGATCCTTGATGAAAACCAACTTCAGAGCACTCAGCAGGACCTCAGACTGGGGCGAAAGTTCACCTTCCAACAGGACAACAACCCTAAGCACACATCCAAGACAACGCAGGAGTGACTTCGGGACAAGTCTCTGAATGTCCTTGAGTGCCCCAGCAAGAGCTCGGACTTGAACCCAATTGAACATCTCCGGAGAGACCTGAAAATAGATGTGAAGCGACGCTCCCAAATCCAACCTGACAGAGCTTGAGAGGATCTGCAGAGAATAGGAGAAACTCCCCAAATACAGGTGTGCCAAACTTGTTGAATCATACCCAAGAAGACTCCAGGCTGTAATCACTGCCAAAGGTGATTCAACAAAGTCATGGGTAAAGGGTCTGAATACTTATGTAAATGTGATTAGTTTATTATTTTGACTAAATTAGCCAACATTTCTAAACATATTTTTGCTTCCTCATTATGGGTTATTGTGTGTAGATTTTCAAATAAGGCTGTAATTTAACATGTGGAAGAAGTCAAGGGGTCTGAATACTTTCCCAATGCACTGTGTGTACAGAATAAAAATATAAACTTTAATGCATTTCCAACACCTTTTAAAAATGTATGATTTTCCCACAAAAAAGGTTACATTATATAGRGAATATGCCCACTGTAGTATTAGCACATGCACTCTAGCCAACAGCTCGCAGACACAGTGCATGTATAGTCTACATGATGAGATTATTATGTCAAACGGCAGCCAAGCCTAGATGATCATGTCACCAGAATAAAACCCTCAATGTTTATTGGAAAGGGGCATCATGCTCATCACCTTGCACTTTCACCTTCCTGTGAAGTTCATCATTTAATCTGTAGCCTAATAAACTGCATGCTTTCCCAACGAGTCATAGTGGGAGGACCACACATGCCATTGCGTGACTCCAAATTGACTTCGATATGATGGATATTATCAGCCCATAAGAGTTTTCACTGACATTTCTCACATAATACATTTTTCCGACAAAAAGATTCCACCTTCTCTAGCCTATTTTGTTTTGTCGCCAGTGGCAAAGTTCACCCACAAATGTTTCCAACAGGCCTTTGGCAAAAAATGATATCTGACATGTACTTTAGTAGCATAAAGATTGGATGGAAACCTAGTTAATTATGCTTTTGTTCCTACACAGAAGATAATACAAAATGATTGCCRGATAACGTCCTAATACATTTGATGATTTTCAGTCACTTTCAAACCATAGCTACTTCCTTCAGATTGAAATACCGTCAAAAGTACTGTCAGACTGATTTGCAATTATGTCATAGTCCCAATTAAAAAAGTAAACATTGGCCGTTGATTACGTCGCTTTTTATTTAACACGGTGGGGTAGCGAATATAAATATATATATATAAATAGTTGCTAGCAATGTCTGGAAAAAGGCMGTCAAATTGCCACACAGACAATGCAACGGCGGCATGATACACATATTCATCATCCATTTCTCAAATTGGTTATAGAGCCACACCCCCCTTTTCTCACACCCCCTTTTCTCATAACCATGCTAGCTAGTTTCAATGAATGTGTGGTTTTTGCATGGCTGTTTGACACACACATCGACCGCTAGTTACGGTGTCCAGAGTTCCCCAAATTAGCTGGCTGCAGACAAGGCTTGCTAACATAGCTAGCCAGCTAACGATAATTGATACCCAGCAACAGCTGAAGCTTGGAATGACCAAAGCACCGGCCACGAAACTCCCCTGGCAATTGCTGCCCAGACAAACGTGTCACCTTCACATTTTACCAAATTAAGTTGGCTAGTTAACTAGCTAGCTGGTTAGTAACATCTTTCTGACTCAGTCCAACCAACTCGTATAATCTGGTTAGCAAGCTAGCTACCAAGGCTAACTAGCTAGTTGGCTAACTGATGTGGTTTATCATATAGTTAGCTAGATATAGTTAACGGTGTATGTGTTTAATTATGTCCCGCTAGTTAGCTAACATATTGAATGACATATAACGTTAGCTAACAAATGTATAGAAAGTGAACCAAGTCGATATACAAAGTAAGGTGTCCAGCAGCTAGGTAGTAGGTTAGTTAGCATTAGTAACGTTCGCTAGCTAACTCACTGGGCTCCAGCAGATTAGAGGATCGGTGTCAGGATCCTCAACAAGAGTCCAAAGTTTTGTGAGAAATGCAGGTACGTTATTCCCACTGACAACGACCCCAACAGACCCACCAACGTGAAACTCCATTATCAACGAAAATGACAAGAATCGCTTGAAAAGTTGATAAACTCCCAAAATAGCCAACAACAGGGGATGAGAACTCCAGAGAAAAGCTCATCCAAAACACAGCGCAATCTTTGCTGTAACAACTATACAATTTCTTTTGGAAATTCTCCTTATCTTAACACAAACAAAAATATTTCGAAGACTTTTAGCTAATTGAGAAACTATTATAAGTGGAAGTATCCATCAAATCGACAAATCTAAACAACTGCGTAGAGAAAGGCCATTGCACAGGCGCATGGTGGTCGCCATTTTGTGACCTCATCAGGGAGGAAAACAATTATCCACCAAAGACAACCAAAGTGTCATGAATTAAATGCCAAAATAGTACTAATGTTGATTATATAATAAAATAACACAAGATGAAATAAAATATATGAAATACACAAAAATTTACCTTTAAACTTTGACCTCCAATTTTTTCAGACCCTATACATTTGCAGCATATTTACGGTAATTAATTTGAGCTATAACATTATGTAATTATCTACTATGAAATAATTACAGACGCATGTTTTTAATCACTTTAGAAAATTGCAGTTTTAAAACGCTCTCAACTTTCAACTTTGACCTCTTGCGGAATCCCACATGGTCGGCTGTTGATGTACAAGAAGCATGCCTACTGTAACTCTAGAATCGCAGAAAAACGGCACCATGAATAAAGCTAAAGTAAAGAGTGCGAAGAAAAGAGTTGCTGAAGAGGACAATGACCAGGTAAGAAAGATATTTCTGAAATGTATATTCGGTATTAAAAAGGGTAACGCATTGCTAACCAGRTAGCTAACGTTAGTTATGTAGGGAAATGTGGATGTGCAAGCTCAAACGCCGCAGGTTTTCCAACAACTTTTTTTTGTCAATCACCCCCAGATGTATTAGCTAATAAAATAAGTACAATGTTTTTGTATAAACAGTAACTAATGGACTGTCTCACCTAACAAACATGCTTGCTGCACAGTCAGTATAGTCCATGATGAGCCAGACCCCCACATTTGGGTTGTCGGACTCACATGGGGTGACTGTCGTAATGCTATTTCCCTAGAGTTGGAAATTGTGTGATAGCAGGGGCAGTAACACAAGGAATAAATACACAATGAGTAACGATAACTTGGCTATATACACGGGGTACCAGTACCACGTCGATGTGCAGGGGTACTAGGTAGTTGAGGTAGATATGTACATATAGGAAGGGATAAAGTGACTCAGCGACAGGATAGATAATAAACAGTAACAGCAGCATATGTGATGGGTTAGTCAAATTGTCCGGGATTCGTTAACTATCTATTTATCAGTCTTATGGCTTGGGTAGAAGCTGTTCAGAGTCCTGTTTTTCCCAGACTTGTTGCATCAGTACTGCTTTCCATGCGTTAGCCGAGAGAACAGTCTGTGACTTGGGTGGCTGGAGTCTGAACATTTTTAGGGCCTTCTTCTGACACCGCCTGGTATAGAGATCCTGGATGGCAGGGAGCTTGGCCCTAGTGATGTACTGGGCTGTACACACTACCCTGTTTAGCACCTTATGGTCAGATGCCAAGCAGTTGCCATGCCAAGCAGTGCTGCAGCAAAGTTCAGATGCTRTCAATGATGCAGCTGTAMAACTTTTTTGAGGATCTGAGGGCCCACGCTAAAACTTTTCGGTCACCTGAGGGGGAAGAGGCGTAGTCGTGCCCTCTTCTTGACTGTTGTGTGTGTGTGTGTGGACACAGAGAAACTTTAAGCTCTCAACCTGCTCCACTACAGCCCTGTGGATGGGGGTGTGCTTGGCCCTCCGTTTCCTGTAGTCCATGATCAGTTCCTTTTGTCTTGTTGAGGGAGAGGTTGTTGTCCTTGCACCACACAGCCTACAGGGAGGTGGTCAGTGACCTGGCAGTCTCGTCGTCGGTGATCAAGCCTACCACCGCTGTGTAGTCGGCAAACTTAATTATGGTGTTTGAATCCTGTGTGACCATGCAGTCGTGGGTAAACAGAGATTCCATGAAGGGACTAGGTACGCACTACTGAGATTTTGTTGCTTAGGCCACCCCCAGGAGGTGAGGGTATCAGGATGTCCAGGATCCATTTGCAGAGGGAGGTTTTTAATCCCAGGGTCCTTAGCTTAGTGATGAGCTTGGATGGCACTATGGTGTTGAACGCTTAACTGTAGTCAATGAACAGCTTTCTCACATAGGTGTTTGATTTGTCCAGATAGTAAAGGGCAGTGTGGATTGCAATAGAGATTGGGTCACCTGTCGATCTGTTGTGGCAGTATGCGAATTGGAGTGGTTCCAGGGTGTCTGGGTTGATTGTGTTTGAGCCATGACCAGCCTGTCAAAGCATTTCATGGCTACAGATGTGAGTGCTTCAATATCGCCCGATAGTCATTTAGACAGGTTACCTTGGCTTTCTTGGGCACAGGGACTATGGTGGTCTGCTTGAAACATGTAGTTATTACAGACTGGGTCAGGAAAAGGTTGAAAATGTCTGTGAAGAAACTTTCCAGTTGGTCAGCGCATGCTCTTGAGTAGGCAATCTGGTAATCTGTCTGGCCCTGCGGTCTTTTGAATGTTCACCTGTTTAAAAGGTCTTACTCACATCGGCTACGGAGAGTGTGGTCACCCGGAACAGCTGGTGCTCTCATGCATGGTTGCCTGCACCTGCCCGCCCGTCCAACATCACTACTCTGGACGGTTCTGACTTAGAATATGTGGACAACTACAAATACCTAGGTGTCTGGTTAGACTGTAAACTCTCCTTCCAGACTCACATCAAACATCTCCAATCCAAAGTTAAATCTAGAATTGGCTTCCTATTTCGCAACAAAGCATCCTTTGTTGCGAAATAGCCTCCAATACCCTACTCAATAAATTGGATGCAGTCTATCACAGTGCCATCCGTTTTGTCACCAAAGCCTCATATAATACCCACCACTGCGACCTGTACGCACTTGTTGGCTGTCCCTCGCTTCATACTCGTCGCCAAACCCACTGGCTCCAGGTCATCTACAAGACCCTGCTAGGTAAAGTCCCCCCTTATCTCAGCTTGCTGGTCACCATAGCAGCACCCACCTGTAGCACGCGCTCCAGCAGCTATATCTCTGGTCACCCCCAAAACCAATTCTTCCTTTGGCCGCCTCTCCTTCCAGTTCTCTGCTGCCAATGACTGGAACGAACTGCAAAAATCTCTGAAACTGGAAACACTTACCTCCCTCACTAGCTTTAAGCACCAGCTGTCAGAGCAGCTCACCGATTAATGCACCTGTACATAGCCCATCTATAATTTAGCCCAAACAACTACCTCTCCCCCTACTGTATTTATTTATTTATTTATTTTGCTCCTTTGCACCCCATTATTTCTATCTCTACTTTGCACATTCTTCCACTGCAAATCTACCATTCCAGTGTTTTACTTGCTATATTGTATTTACTTCGCCACCATGGCCTTTTTTTGGCTTTACCTCCCATATCTCACCTCATTTGCTCACATTGTATATAGACTTATTTTTCTACTGTATTTGTTTTACTCCATGTGTAACTCTGTGTTGTTGTATGTGTCGAACTGCTTTGCTTTATCTTGGCCATGTCGCAATTGTAAATGAGAACTTGTTCTCAACTTGCCTACCTGGTTAAATAAAGGTGAAATAAAAAATAAATACAAATGGTTCAGTGTTGCTAGCCTTAACGTGAGCATAAAAGGTATTTAGCTCGTCTGGTAGGCTCACGTCACTGGACAACTAGCGGCTGGGTTTCACTTTATAATCTGTGATAATAGTTAGACCCGGTGTAGTAGGATTTGATCTTGGTACTTTATTGATGGGTCCACTAGCCACTGTGACAGGTAGATTTAAAAATATACCAGCCACCCGGATATCTTACCAGCCAAAATATTTGCTTCTATAAAAAAAACGATGAGCGGTCTTTGTAATGTTTCTTGAACAATAAATGTATTACTAGTAAAATGTAATGTGGTATATTGTTTTAGTCTTTTAACCAAAATATCACAGATGAGACATGTTCACCACAGGAGGCTGCTGAGGGGAGAATGGCTCATAATATTGTCTGGAACYGAGCAAATGGAGTTGCATCAAACAGCTGAACCATGTATTTTATACAATTCCACTTATTCCTGCACCAGTCAATACCACAAGCCCGTTCTCCCCAATTAAGGTGCCACCAACCTCCTGTGCTGTTCACCTACCACTTTTAATAGCACTACGACTGTGTAGCTTCTTCTCTTGGTGTAGCCAGCCTATTTTTCTCTGGTAAAATGTACTTTAAGACATTAGGAAATGTAGCTGGCTACATTATTTCTATAATAGACTTAATCATTAGAAATGATAGCGTTGCACTTATGTTGTCATCTGATGAAAATGAAGCTATTTTCTGCCGAATGTGTTGCAGTAATGTATTTTCTGTGAAGGAAAACTATAGTTGCACGTCCCTGATCACTATATTGAAGCAAAAAAAGACTGTTGTACTTTCAATATAAAACGCGACCCCTGTCAATACACAGCTGGACACATCTGCCCCCGCTTTCTCCTGTTGTGCTTTTTAAAAACCAACCCGTGACTAGCTCAACTGTGCGGGAGTACTAAGTAGGTATATGCTTCATAACCCTTTGATGCGTACGATCACATATTTGTGATCATTGTTGAGTGGTCCCTGCAGCGTACGATCTCATGTGATTGGAACAGTGGCAACACAACGTACAAAGCAACAAATGTGTCTAAACACCATTGTTGTCTGAACAGCATCTAAATGTGTTTTTGCACTGATGGAAAATAAAGGTCTTAAACTTTATTCCTCAATTTGACCTTTTATTGTAAAAGATAAATGTGAACTTCAACATCCAAGCATCACACGGAACACATCCACAGCCAAACTCATTCCATAAACCAGTCTAAATAACAGGTTGCGCTGACAAAAAACAAAACCTAAGTTAGCGACCTAACAGCTAGACTAGTTTACAATATACCATATCTCTGGTGAGCACAAGAAACGAATGTAATGTTGTTTAGAAAAGAAATGCGTGTCAGATAAGCTACCAGCAGATAAATTCTTTATGATGGCTGCCATGTTTGACAAGCGAAAACTCCCTAATCTCAGAATGCCGCATTCAAAACAACTGGGCACTCAGAAATTTCCGACTTCATTGATTTCAAAGCCACTGGGAACTCCGACTAGGGGAAAATAGATTTGAATGGTCGRCCAACTCAGAATTCTAACTCTGGGCCTCTTTCTAGAGCTCTGACTTTCCGATCACTGATGTCATGATTTTACCTTATATTTTTCAGAGTTCCCAGTTGTTTTGAACGCGGCATAAGACGCAAATAAACAAAGTCAAAGATGGCTGCGCCTATTGTCCGGAAAATATAAACTTAATTTGGCCACTTTTCAGCATATTAAAAATCTGCATGAGCTTGTTAGTGTCTACAAGAACCGGAGCACATGACTTGACAAGTTGTTTACAGTTTTTGACCAATCACAAAGCAAATAAAATGTTATCACCTCACAGATCATCACTCAAATACAAGCCTTGCCAGATTTGGTTGAAACCATATTTTTGTGTGTGTGTGGGGGGGGGTCYTTTTCTTTGGGGGTGTTTTAAGTGCATTGGGGGGGTAGAAATGGGGGGAAGGTGTTGTGGGGGGATATGATTTTTTAAATATTACTATGATGGGGGGATTTATCAAATGGGGGGCAAACACAGGAGAAGTTTATAATCTAAATAAAACCCCTGGAAAGGAGGTCTGAGCTAGCAACCCAGAGTAACCATAGTTAAGTTTCTGTCAGGACTGACAGAAACTTAACMCTTGACAGACACTGATAGCCATTGAGTATAGCGACGATGTCCGATTTCCAAAGGAAACGACTCACTGATGAGGAGAAATAAATATTTAGTCATTCTGATGAAGAATCTGTGTATGAGAGTGAGTCGGATCAATCAGATAGTGATGAGGAATATCTGTTCTCCCCCCAAATCTTCTGGACTGTGAGGAAAATGGTGCCCACCCCAACCTTGAAAGAAATGAACATCCCTCACCTCCCCAAGATGCTGGTGCTTCTGTCAATCTTGTGGGCTGTGAGGAAGAAGAGGTTAAAGTTGAGGAGGATGGTCCCCGCTGCTGGAGATCCTGTCACTTCACACACCATCAGAGATAGWCTTCAATGACACCATGTCTGGCATACAAAGCACCCTGCCTAGAGTCACAATGTTTTAAAATGTTKATTGATGAGGAATTGGTGGAGAGTGTGGTGCAGGAAACTAACAGGTATGCCCATTTTTATATTACAGAAAGACCCAAGGCTCTCTTCAAATTTAGSAAAATTCTGAATGCTTTTAGCCCACTAAGTATTCATATTTGTTTGTAGGTATTCTCGTGAACTGAAAGAGAAGACTGCCCCTGGCGTAAAAGGGAAGCTCTCAAAATGGGTGAACARGTACCATCGGTGAAATGTATACCTTCCTGGTCACGGTGCTGCTGATGGGGCTAGAGAAGAAGGGCTCTGTGGGACTACTGACCCCATGCTGCAGACCCCCTTTTCCCCCCAACCCTTTACTCCCAGGACCACTTCCTTGTCTTGCTGAGAGCGCTCCACTTTGAACAATGCCACTGCCAACAAAATGAGGAATGTCCTGGGCAGATTCACCGGGGCTTTTGGAAGAGTGTTTGTTCCTCACAAGGTGCATTGATGAGTCTCTCATGGTTTGGAAAGGAAGGTTTGCATTCCGCCAATGCATCCCATCAAAGTGCCACAGATTTGGAGGCAAGTTGTTTGTTTTATGTGACTGTCTGACAGGATATATATAGGACCTGGTCATCTACACCGGTGCCACCACAGATAAGTTATTTTGGCACAGATAAGTTATTTTGGCATATCTGGATCAGTGTTGATCACAATTCTGCAGCCTTACCTCAAAGGGGCACACTGTATTTGTGGGCAACTGGTTCAGTAGCCCTACCCTTTTGAGTGAGAACACAGGGGCCTGTGGCACAGTGACATCCAACAGGAAGGGGATGCCAATATTCAAAAATAAAATGCGTGAGGTGTAGTTTCAAACAAACAGGGAGATAATGGCAGTGAAATGGCACAACAAACACAACGTCTATGTTCTGTCCACTGCACACCTCCTAATATGTTGGACACAAGAAAATGACTGTCACCTGAGAGGAAAATGAAGCCAGACTGTCTTGGAGTACAACAAGAAGTTGGGAACAGTTGACAAAGTGGACATGTAGAACTGTTTGCCAGAAAAGCCCCTTAAATGGTACAAGAAGCAATTAAAACATTTTAATAGCTCTCCCCAACGGCCACGTTGTCCCCCGGCAGGTCACAGGACAGGTGATCTCCTACCTGCAGTACAGGATAAACCTGATGCAGCAGCTCCTTGAGGACCACCACACTCCTCGTCCTTCTGCTGGGGGCCGGCCTGCCTCTGACAATCCTCTACGCCTCACTGGACGCCACTTTCCAAGGGATGTCCCTCAGACCGCCCTGCAAGGAAAAAGCATGAGGCATTGCAAGATCTGTCTACAGTCTACCTGATGTTGACCAAGTACATCTGTGAGCTATGTGATACAGCCTGGTGTGCAATTCCTTGCTTTGGCAAGGACCATTTGATTGATTTGACCACACCCTTAAGCACTATTAAGTGGAAAGTAGGCTGATAGTGGCTGATACAATTGTTGCTTTATGTTGATATTTAAAAATAAAAATAAAAAAACTTTTTTTATTTTATATATATATATATATATATAAAATGTATTGAAATGTATGACTTGAGATGTTTGTTGGGGGGGGGGGATGTTCCAAAAATATGTAACATGTTTGTTTACCTGAAATAAAATACTCTGACTCCTGGGTTCTATTTTTGAAATACAACAGAACAAGAAAAGTATAATCAACTTTTGTTATTCCTTGATTTATAATGCTTTCTTGCAATTTTTTTAATCGTTTGGCCAAATGGTTGTTGGCTAGGAAAAATATGATTTGATTATTTACATCGAATCATTTTCACTAGCCAACAACCTTTAGGCTAGTCTAGACTACTTTAGACTTGAGCACGATTTTAGTTGTTACAGTACATTGACTTTTCCTAGGAATATACTGTATAGTTTGTAATACTTGAAGTTTATACAAATGTAACCACGTTTTYGAAGGGGAGCGATAGCTGGTCCACCCAAATAACACTCAGCCCGTAGATGGCGCCAAAGCATAAACCTAGATAATCCTGTCTAGCTACATAGTTTKCGAAAACCCATTATATCTACAACCTCGCTTCACTCGTGCCACGGTCTCTGCATACAATATAGCTGATTACTTACACGCACGCACCATTCAATCTGATCACCCGCACAAACTAACTCACTTTGTTGCTTACATGACTTTGTCCAACACCCTGTTCTCATTGTCCTCCGCCTCGACCAGGCTAAAACCTATCCAAGCCATAATACTCACCGTATTTGATGAGAAATATCTTCCTCGCTTGATGACGAGGCAGGCATCTGTAGGCTACATGTCTAGTGGTGATAATARGTTCACATGGTGATGTAGCCTCGTTTTTCCAGGATAGAATACATTTTAATGTATTTTTTTAAAGGGAAAAACGATTTAGTATGCCAGCCTTTCCCGGCCTTAGCCATAGTCGCCATATGTAATACATGCTCATACCCCGCTATCACTTTGTATGCCACTATTSTATCAAATACACCAAATTTAGCAGCTCAGGTTTCCTGCCCTCAAACATGCTAATACCAAAGCCTCTTTCAGATAATACATGTAATATAGATTATAATAATAATTATACAATTATCAAGAGGTGCAGAGAATAGCGGCAAAATGCAACAATCAAATTCAGATCAACAGCATAGAATTCTGGTACCGCGTGCAAAAACCTGCGCTGTAAGGGCCGTTATTAATATTTTTAGACTGGGTGGTTCGAGCCCTGGATGCTGATTGGCTGATAGCCGTGGTATATCAGACCGTCTACCACGGGTATGACAACTTATTTTTACTGCTCTAATTATGTTGGTAAACCATTTTATAATAGCAATAAGGCAGGAGACGTGGAGGAGGCCGTAGGAGGGCAACAACCCAGCAGCAGGACCTCTACCTCCGCCTTTGTGCAAGGAGGAGCACTGCCAGAGCCCTGCAAAATGACCTGTGCATGTGTCTGCTCAAACGGTCAGAAACAGACTCCATGAGGGTGGTATG
This sequence comes from Salvelinus sp. IW2-2015, assembly GCF_002910315.2. Classification (NCBI taxonomy): domain Eukaryota; kingdom Metazoa; phylum Chordata; class Actinopteri; order Salmoniformes; family Salmonidae; genus Salvelinus; species Salvelinus sp. IW2-2015. Next base: position 3,987,400 of record NC_036869.1, read on the forward strand.
AGGGCCCGGCGTCCACAGATGGGGGTTGTGCTTACAGCCCAACACCGTGCAGGAATTGCATTGCCAGAGAACACCAAGATTGGCAAATTCGCACTGGCGCCCTGTGCTCTTCACAGATGAAAGCAGGTTCACACTGAGCACATGAGCACATGTGACAGAGTCTGGAGACGCCGTGGAGAATGTTCTGCTGCCTGCAACATCCTCCAGCATGACCGGTTTGGCGGGGGTCAGTCATGGTTGGGGTGGCATTTCTTTGTGGGCCGCACAGCCCTCCATGTGCTCGCCAGAGGTAGCCTGACTGCCATTTGTACCGAGATGAGATCCTCAGAGCCCTTGTGAGACCATATGCTGACACATGCACATTTGTGCCTGCTGGAGGTCATTTTGCAGGGCTCTGGCAGTGCTCCTCCTTGCACAAAGGCGGAGGTAGCGGTCCTGCTGCGGTTGTTGCCTCCTACGGCCTCCTCCACGTCTCCTGATGTACTGGCCTGTCTCCTGGTAGCGCTCCATGCTCTGGACACTACGCTGACAGACACAGAAAACCTTCTTGCCACAGCTCGCATTGATGTGCCATCCTGGATGAGCTGCACTACCTGAGCCACTTGTGTGGGTTGTAGACTCCGTCTCATGCTACCACTAGAGTGAGAGCACCGCCAGCATTCAAAAGTGACCAAAACATCAGCCAGGAAGCATAGGAACTGAGAAGTGGTCTGTGGTCACCACCTGCAGAATCACTCCTTTATTGGGGGTGTCTTGCTAATTGCCTATAATTTCCACCTTTTGTCTATTCCATTTGCACAACAGCATGTGAAATTTATTGTCATTCAGTGTTGCTTCCTAAGTGGACAGTTTGATTTCACAGAAGTGTGATTGACTTGAAGTTACATTGTGTTGTTTAAGTGTTCCCTTTATTTTTTTGAGCAGTGTATATACACAAAAGCAAATACCACCGAATTGGGCAACACTGCTAGTCGTAGGATGCAGAAAGGGAGGAGAGTTGGGTCAACGAGGCAGAATCAGGAGACCGGACGGAGAAGGATTTAGCAGAAGGGAGAGATGATAGAAGAGGAGAGAGTAATMGGAGAGAGAAGATTGTGATGGTGTATGACCATCTGGGTTGGTGCTGAGTGGTTGGGGTTGGAGGAAAGGGAGACAGAAAAGGAAACAAAGTACTAATCAGAGACCTGAATTTTGGTTGCAGTGAGATTAGTAGATGAGCAGCCGCTAGTAAAGATTAGGTCAAGCGTATTGCCTGCCTTGTGAGTTGGAAGGGATTGGGGAAAGTGTGAGGTCAAGAGGCAAGGAGGGGAAAGAGAGTTGGAAAGACGTCGGGAGGTTGAAGTCGCCAAGTACAAAGAGAGGTGAGCCTTCGTCAGGAAATGAGCTTATCAAGGTGTAAAGCTTATTGAGGAACTCTCCAAGGGCACCTGGTTGGCGATAGATGACGACAATGTTAAGCTTGAGTGGACAAGTGACAGCATGGAATTCAAATGAGGAGATGAGGTGAGAGAGGGAGAAAAGAGAAGAACATCTCAATTTAGGAGAAATGAGTAGACCTGTGCCACCACCGTGACGACCAGATGGATTATGAGAGAAACTAGTCAGATGAAGAAAGAGCAGCTGGAGTAGCAGTGTTTCCCCCGGTGTGATCCATGTCTCCGTCAGGGCCAAAAATCAAGGGACGGAAGGGCTGAGATGAACTCAGCGTTCTTGACCGCAGATCCAAACGCTGCCAGAGACCCGGAATTCCATATGGGTTGTTGAACAGTGTCGGAAGTCAATCTCTCTTGTTTTCACACAGCAAAGACCTTGAAGTCGTCAGCCACTAAGCCTTGGTAAAATACTCCAAACCAGAAGGTGGCAGTAGCGTTGTTTGGCAATGAATGTCCGTGTGTGTTGCTTTATGATCTAGTCAATGTTAGCTGTGCTATTGTTGTAGAAATCCATTGTTGATACTAGCTAGTTGGCCACAGCTATATAACTAGGTAACAAGATTAAAATGTAAATCACTCTACATTATCGCATACAGCCCCTCTACATTTTGAGCTAGATGGCTAATGTTAGCTAAATGGTTAGCATGATTCGCTAGCTAGATAGCTGTTGTGCTAGCTAGGTAAAGTAAAGACACTGCATTGATTCTCGGCAGCRAGCTACAGGCAGRTGCTTCATGAAAACAAATCCATTGTGATGTAACGTTAATTATGTTACTAGCTACACTGGCCAGATGGCTAGCTTGGCAAAGGATTTAGTGTGACTGCCTTGCTCAGTTGGCAGTCTAGCTAACAAATAAGCTAGTGCACATTATCAAACCTAACAAAAAATATCCTTCAAGCACACAATTCCTTAGCTAGATGTAAAACATATAAGGACTTGCTCTAGAAAAAGGGGTATTATGCAGCTCTATTGTTTCTTAGAACAATTCTGATTAAAAGGGGGTGAATTAGAACGGGAAAAGTGACTTTAAAKAATATATATTATTTAAATTGTTTAGAATTGTCACTCCTGTCAGCTCCCCCACGTGGAGGTTCGTGCTCTCTGATTGGCTCAAAGTCAATTTGTCGGCCACTGCCGAGCATTGTGATACTACAAGTAGAAGCGTCAGGTTTGTCAGTAAACAGCAGTAACGTCTTTTGTTCTAACAAGAGAAGGAACGGCTCCTACGTAAGATTCTCTGTGTTTCATGCTTTCCAAGACTGTATGATTTTAAAGGGTATATGTGAGCAATGACTTGTTGTATAGTGACATTGTTGGTCATAGGGTAAAATCCCTATGGAAAAAATGTATGAGATGGAAGGACGAAAGAAAGTGACACACAAACGCTCCATTTGCTGCACTGCTATTACACATTTTCCAACTCTAGGGTCATTGACCTTCCCAAAAAATAACTGAGACATCTTCATCCCAAGTAAGCCTGATTTACGAACTCAAATGGCACAGAGAATTCGGGGCGGTAGCTCTCTAAAAGTTGCTGGCCTCACACCAATACACCCAGATAACAGCCAGCCAACCCTTGTCAGTGTTGATATCCTATGTCGGGTCGTGTTATATAACAAAGAAACTGATTTTGTTTCTGCAACCTCCCAGAATCTCAATCCGACATTCCAAAATGTAGACCGCTGTCTTTGCAAATTATTTTCTAACCAGTAGTATATCAATTATTCTCAGATTCGGGGTGGCCTTTGAATAGTGTTAGCTCAAACAGTGCATATGACCTAAACTTTTGCCCCTGCTCTTTTGATTTTAATGTGATATCGATATGATTAACAAAATAGTGTTGCGTTTACCTTTCAGTGTTGGCAACCGACTTGAAACAAAATGCAACATTACAAAATGTAGCTGCTGCGGTCTTCTACAAGTCCTCTAGATTCTGTGTGGTTTTTCGGTATTGTTAGTTTAAACATGACTTGCAACCTGACTATTGATTGCAACGTGTTATCGGTATGAGTGATGGATAAACAAGTATTGCCACTTGTCAAACCAACAGTGTTTTTGGTGCATATGCAGTTTATCTGGTGAGAAATAATAATACAAGTAATATGATTAGTATTGTGGCACATGAATGTGTTGGTATTACATTTTATGTTTGTTTTCAATTTATCACAAACTGTTTCTGCATATTGATTATTGATTTGGACACTTCAATACAATATTTGGACATTGGACTATTTATCAAAAGTTGTCAACAGGAAGCAGCGATGGCATTATTTTCGGCTAACGTTTATCGAATATAAAATTACATTTCAACATTCATATCTAATAGTATTCTAATTAATCAGGAATAAACTGCTGAATGAGTCCAAAAATGTGCTGTGATTTGATTTAATTGGATGATATACCAGAAAATGTGAACTGGTTTGTCCTGTCCACTATTGTCAATGACAATGTTTTATTTTAGGTTAGGTAGCTAGCTATCTAGATTCTTTATTCATTCTGTCTCATTTAAGTGCTTACTCATTCATGTTTGCTCATCTATGCAAATCTACATGTCTCTGGTATTTCTTTGTCTCCGCTATTTCAGCTTCCCATATTTGACAAAGATGTCACTGAGAAGGCTGGGGAAGAAGGAGATGAGGACCTCTCAGATAGCGAGGAGAGTGTGTTCTCAGGACTGGAGGACTCTGGGAGTGACATTGATGAAGAAGAAGAGGATGATGGGGATGACGAAGAGGAGGATGAGGATGATGCTGCTCTCATACTAGATGAAAATCTGAAGAATAGCAGTGGTGCTGAAACATCTGCTGAACCAGCTGAGCCTAAGGTGAATATGGGAGTATTTATTTTACAGAAATTATATAGTAGGGTCCTGAGTTCTTCCTGACCACGTGACCTTGCCAGGAGAAACTCTAAGCTCTAGTTAAAGGCAGTTTTATTGAGTGCAAACGTTTTGACCCAAAGGTCTTGACTTTGTCAGACCTTGGACTCCATAAACTGAGTAGTCAGCAGTGTGGGAATCTATTTTATTTTGTGACTACTTTTGTATCTTGGCAGCACCTGACTCAACAAGATCACACATTTATTTGTGTTCTTTCAAAATGCATCTATAAATTCTTCATCATAGCAGTAAATGGCTATGAAGTCATTGCAGTGTTGGTGGATAGGTGAAGTGTGTTGTGCGATTACTAGATGTGTAGAATCAGAAAGCTGGCTTGCAAATTGAGTGTTTTCTCTGAGTGCTCAGAGCATTCTGGACATTTTGGCCGAAGTAGGGGATTTCTGAGTGTTCTGATTTCTCAAAGGTAAGGAAGAAGCACAACTTTAACGCGCTAAACTATGCTACTTAAATGAATGGTAACTTTCCGTTACTTTAGTTGTCATGTTATCAAGGAATGATAAAGCGACTGACAGTTATTTCCCATTAGGTATACGTATATTTCTTTGTCAAACAGCGTGTTTCTGATAAATCCATGTGGACATCAAATGCAACAAATACATTCAGGTAATTTTGACCCACAGTCAAAAGCACCCTTGGATTACTACGGAAACATACAGTTGAAGTCGGAAGTTTACATACACCTTAGCCAAACACATTTAAACTCAGTTTTTCACAATTCCTGACATTTAATCCTAGTAAAAATCCTGGTCTTTAGGTCACAGTTAGGATACAACTTTATTTTAAGAATGTGAAATGTCAGAATAATAGTCGAGGATTTATTTCAGCTTATATTTCTTTCATCACATTCCAATGGGTCAGAAGTTTATATACACTCAATTAGTACTTGATAGCATTGCCTTTAAATTGTTTACTTGGGTTAAACGTTTTGGGTAGCCTTCCACAAGCTTCCCACAATAAGTTGGGTGAATTTTGACCCATTCCTCCTGACAGAGCTGGTGTAACTGAGTCAGGTTTTGTAGGCCTCCTTGTCGCACATGCTTTTACAGTTCTGCCCACAATACTTTATAGGATTGAGGTCAGGGCTTTGTGATGCCCACTCCAATACCTCTTTTTTTATGGCGGTTTTGGAGCAGTGGCTTTTTCCTTGCTGAGCGGCCTTCAGGTTATGTCGATATAGGACTCGTTTTACTGTGGATATAGATACTTTTGTACCTGTTTCCTCCTGCATCTTCACAAGGTCCTTTGCTGTTGTTCTGGGATTGATTTGCACTTTTCGCAGCAATGTACGTTCATCTCTAGAAGACAGAACTCGTCTCCTTCCTGAGCGGTATGACGGCTGCGTGGTCCCATGGTGTTTATACTTGCGTACTATTGTTGTACAGATGAACYTGGTACATTCAGGCATTTGGAAATTGCTCCCAAGGATGAACCAGACTTGTGGAGGTCTACATTTTCTTTTCTGAGGTCTTGGCTGATTTCTTTCGATTTTCCCATGTTGTCAAGCAAAGAGGCACTGKGTATGAAGGTAGGCCTTGAAATACATCCACAGGTACACCTCCAATTGACTCAAATTATGTCAATTAGCCTAACAGAAGCTTGTAAAACCATGACATAATTTCCTGGAATTTTTCAAGCTGTTTAACCTCTCTGGCACCAGTGGGACGGTAGCGTCCCACCTGGCCAACAGCCAGTGAAATTGCAGAGCGCTAAAATTCTAAATACACCATTCGTAATATTAAACATTCTTGTAAATAGATGTGTCTTACATAATTTAAAAGCTTAACATCTTATTAATCCAGCCGCTGTGTCAGATTTCAAAAAGGCTTTACGTCGAAAGCAAACCATGCGATTATCTGATGAGAGCACCCAGCTAACAAAAGTATTACTAGCATTTTCCAACCAAGCATCAGCGTCACAAAAGTCAGAAATAACAAAATAAATCGCTTACCCTTTAAAAATATTCCTCTGGTGGCAATGCCAATTGTCCTAGCTCCACAGTTAATGTTAGTTTTGTTTGCTAAAATCCATTTTTATAGCCTAACACGAAACATTTGTAATCKGCTTGCGTTGTGATTCCGTCTCATTCAACTTTGGACGAAACATTTGTGGTAAATACACACACTAAACACACGTTTATCCAGTCATGGTTGGTTTCATTGCAATCCTCTTTTTGTTAGTAACACAATCACACTTGATGGCTTTTTTCCCGGGACGTATTGACCGAAACAAARCGATTTGAAGACACCAATCAATGACCTCATTGCGCACCAATGGTAGGGAGCGGTCTATCGTTGATTGACTGTATTTTGGCCCAATGACCACTGATCATCTTGAAATCTAGCTTGGAAGATAGCCAATGAGCTGAGGTAAACGGCGTTCGAAGACAAGCCTTTGTCGTCAACTCTGGCGTAAAAGAGGTTCATTCGCCATTGAAAATCCTACTTGACGGAACCACGAGTGTTACGCATAACAGTACATAGTGAAGAGCATTTTAAGCAATTTTATATATTGAAATGATGGCGAATAAATCAGGAAAAGCTAAAACAAAGTCTAGATATACAGATGTAACCCAAATTATAGAAGAAATTGATAGAGAAAGCGAGACCGAGTTGCTTCAGGAAGATGAATCTTTCAGCGAGGCAAGTTTTGACTCCCAGACGGAAGACATGTTTCTGTACGGAGAGGATGCCGTGCTTGACTGGTAAGTTCTAATGCTAATGTCATTGTTTGAAATTAATATAAAATATTATTCATTTGAGATTTTTTTCTTCAACCTTTTCAACTGTTTTTTTGCTGTGAAGGACTACTACAAGGGTGTGGACCTGTCAGATGCACTGATAGGATACTACAATGTTCTCCACAAGACCATGAAATGGTACAAGACATTTTTCTATCATTTCATTGACATTGCTGTGGTGAATTCCTTCATCCTCCAGAAGGAAATGGCCAAGAGCTGTGGACAGCCCCCCATCTCACAGCTAGCCTCAGGGAGKTGCTCATCCAGGAGCTTGCTAGCTACAGCAAGTCCACTGTAGCACCTTCTGTCCCCTCTACCTCTGTCCCTTCTGCTCCAACCAGTGGTGTTCATGAATGTGCCTCAGGGAAAAAAGGGCACAGTAGGGAGACGTCGTTATGCCCTTTGTCACAGGAAATGCCCCATCACCTGCACCACCTATTCAGTAAGCCTCTGCTTTACCATGGCACCAGCACCACCACACTGCACATGAGGACAAAGATTGTACGTTTTGGAGAAATGTCCTCTGGTCCGATGATACAAAAATAGAACTGTTTGGCCATAATGACCATCGTTATGTTTGGAGGAAAAGGGGGAGGCTTGCAAGCCGAAGAACACCATCCCAACTGTGAAGCACGGGGGTGGCATTATCATGTTGTGGGGTGCTTTGCTGCAGGAGGGGCTTGTGCATGTCACAAAATAGGTGAAATTAGGAGGTGGGAAAATTATGTGGATATATTGAAGCAACATCTCAAGACATCAGTCAGGAAGGTAAAGCTTGGTCGCAAATGGGTCTTCCAAATGGACAATGACCCCAAGCATACTTCCAAAGTTGTGGCAAAATGGATAAGGACAACAAAGTCAAGGTATTGGAGTGATCATCACAAAGCCATGACCTCAGTCCCATATAAAGTTTGTGTGCAGAAATGAAAAAGCATGTGCGAGCAAGAAAACCTGACTGTTACACCAACTATGTCAGGAGGAATGTGCCAAAATTCACCCAACTTATTGTGGGAAGCTTGTGGAAGGCTACAGAAACGTTTGACCCAAGTTAAACAATTTAACGGCAATGGTACCAAATACTAATTGAGTGTATGTAAACTTCTGACCCACTGGGAATGTAATGGGAAAAAATTTGAGCTGAAATAAATGATTCTCTCTACTATTATTCTGACATTTCACATTCTTAAAATAAAGTTGTGATCCTAACTGACCTAAAACAGGAAATATTTACTGGGATTAAATGTCAGAAATTGCGAAAAAAAATAGAGTTTAGACAAATACATTTAAGGTGTATGTAAACTTCTGACTTCAACTGTAACTTTATTCATTCACATGGTGGGGTAGCAAAAAATGTTTGATTTATAAAAAAAAAAAAAAAAAAGGTCGCTGGCCCAAAAAATTTGGGAAGCCCTGTTGTAGGCAAAATGTCATCTTAATAAATAACTTTTGTTCTTGCAGTAAGAATTTTTTTCAAAGGCATTTTCACGCTTGTCATTATAACCAACTCACGTGTGTATGTCTACAACTCTAGATGAGTAATACACTGGATGAAATAACCATCAGCTTGTGTGGATTTCAAACTTGCTTACTCTTTACTACCCCCTAGTGCAAGTTGTATATACTACGTGCTTTTGAATCAAACAGGAACAGGCAAATGTATTTTCTATCGGTCCCACTATCTTCTCTTACCAGTCTACCGTAAAGCCTACATCTGCCTTGAAAACAAAACATTTATGTAGCCTTTTATTTAACCAGGCAAGTCAATTTAAGAGCAAATTCTTAGTTACAATGACAGCCTGTCAAAAGGCCTCTTGTGGGGACGGGCTGGGATTATCTACCCATGTACCATCTACCCTCCTTCTCACTCCATCTTCAGAAAGTCCAGACTCCTCTGTCAGAAGTGGTTTGCACATAAGAATGGAGCCACTGTGACTATGGGAGGAGAACAGGATGGGGTTAATGGGTAGGTCCAAGTGTCTGGGACTGGTGGAATAGTTGCTATATCAGTTAACTATTCTGTCTGGTGTGCTCAAAATTCCCTAGCTGTCATGCAAGGTGGGTGGGAATGACTTGATTTTATTACGTCAGCTTATCCTCCGGTCAGCTTCATTGTCTCTTAATGTAGAATTGAAACTGGTCGCACATGTAAGATTATTTATTTTTATTGCTGCCATGCAGATTCCTGCATCACTCAACCCAAAGACTGGTCTTGGTTTTTATTTTGTCAAGTGTGCAGTCCTTCAAGTAAATGTGACCATGCCAAAATACGGAGACATAAACTTCTTGGGAGAGGAGGACAAGAAAAGGTTCAACTTTAAAAAAWWWTTTTTTTAATTGTGTGTTTATATTATTGCAAAGGCACACTGGAACAAATGTGAAACCTTGAAACCATTGTCTGGAACTGCTGTGGTCTGGTAATGGAGGGGGGGTTGGATGCATTGTTCCCCACTCCAGCTTTTTAATCCATCCAGGCCCTGACTGAGACCCTGTGGTTTTCTTTTCTTCCACTCTTCCCCCTGTTCCTGGACTCTTGTGATTTAAGGATCTGGGCCTTCAGCACACCAGGCAGAAGTTAATGTGGCTGCTGGAGGCTTTATGGTCCCTGGGAGAGTCCCCTGGTGCAGCGGTCGGACGCGGCCAGCTCACTCTGATCCGGCCAGCTCTACTGTCGGCCGGCCGCTCGGTCCGCGCTCTCGGCGTGTGAGTGGGTGTGAGATGGAGATGAAATGGGGTTAGGGTGGAGGAAGGGGGAGATTAAGACTAGGGGGGGGCTCATCTTACAGTAACCAGGAAGGATTTGCTCCTCATGCACCCACGCAGGAGCTCTGGTCTGCAGATGCGTCTGGGCCACTTCCACCAAGGGTGACACGCATGTCTCCTCCAGCCGTTAAATGTTTGGAGAGGCGGAGGGCTGTGAGGGCAGGGATCAAATTGAGGGTACACTGGGCGGAATGGTATCCCCTTGTTAACAAAAAAGACAAGCACATCCCCATCACTTGATTTTGTCCATGAATACACTTACCACTCTTCCCTGCTAACACAACTCCCACCCCTGTTACCTTTTGACAATTTTCCCTGGGCTCTGTGTGAGGGTTGTGTACCAGAGAAGTTCACTCCAGGATGACCCCTCTCTGGTTGGAGGTGCTGCAGCAGGCAAAGCCAGGGACAGGGAGCCTAGGTGGGCTTATCGTTTGGGTTTTGCTCCCAATTAAATGGAAGTGTGAACGGCCGAGCGAATGCCTTCTGACGGATTCATTCAGGCTTCACCCTATAACTCAGATTTTAGTTTCACAGTGATTTCAGAGGAAACAGTGCGGTAATGGGGAACCTGGGGCCCGCCTGCGTCCGCCTCGGAGCGGAACCCATTGCTGGGAGCCAACAGACGTTAAAAACAAGTTGTTGGCCAATGTGTGGAGGCTGACAGAGTGTGTCTGAGCGCCTGTGTGTTGGCGTAGACGTGGGTGTGTGAATGTGCTCAGAACAGAAGGCCCTCAGGAGATTTGAGCCAGAGATTATGAATTTGACCGATTTATCAATAACGCTATGGTAAGCTGACACATTTTGGGTGTCAAGATGTTACTACTTGGAGAATTTGTGGCATTACTTATGGGGCAACTGAATGGTCCTTGCCTTTTAGCTTCTTCTCCTGACTGACCCTGTGCAGTGCCTTCCGGTCCTCAGCCTCTCTCCTGACTGACCCCGTGCAGTGCCTTCCTGTCCTCAGCCTCTCTCCTGACTGACCCCGTGCAGTGCCTTCCCGTCCTCAGCNACTGACCCCGTGCAGTGCCTTCCTGTCCTCAGCCTCTCTCCTGACTGACCCCGTGCAGTGCCTTCCCGTCCTCAGCCTCTCTCCTGACTGACCCCATGCGGTGCTTTCCCGTCCTCAACTGCTCTCTCCCACACTTCATCCTCGTCAGCGGTTGTGGTCAAATGGGCTCCGGACCAGGCTCAGTTGGAAGTCCAGTCCACTGCTGGTTTTCAAGCTGCGTGATCCACTCTGCGAGCCTTTCTCTTTTGGCTGTTCCGTCGTACATCATCTGGACAAGTAATCTGTCGTGGGCTCGCTCTCTCTCCCTTCTGTCGCTCTCTTATTCTCTCCATCTCTCACTGTCTCTCCCTCCACTCCTGCCCCACAACACTCCCCATCCCTGTTATAGTAAACAGATTGGCCTGGTCATCCCTCCCCCACAGACTTTTAGTGTAGTGAGGAAGCCTTACTCTTCCATCTAGTGTTTTTAAAATAATTTTTACGTTTTGGCTTCTGTGTTGTGGAGTAAACAAGCTTCCGTCTTGGCTTTCCTAAACTGCCACCTCTGCAAACCCCACTTTACCTTGTTTGTTCAGTTCAGGGGGAGGCTACAGCAGAGAACTCTGGTCTGACTGGAGTCTCCTGGGCGGCGAAAGTCATTCAGTATTAAAACTGGGCCCAGTCAGCTCTGTCTTGATGGGGATTTAACTAGGCATCAGGGAGGAAGTGTTTCACTTAGAGCTGCATGCCAAAAGATACCGGGACACACAGGAGGCATAAATCATAGCAGGTTACTCACCTGCCCGTCTCTGCCTCTAGGGGGATGAGCATGCAGCCTCAAAGAACTTCTCTTCCTCCCTCCATCCATCCCTGCCTCCCTTGTTTCCCTCTATCCCCTGGTTCCCGTAAAGAGAGCTTTTGACGGCTCTGCCTCTGTGACTGATGGCTCACAGTAAAGCACGTCCAGTGGTGGGTCCTTGCAGCCTTTTATCCTCACCGCCCTTCCACTCACACAGGATGTGCCGTTCTGGTGCCTGCTCCTCTGTGGAGTGTGTGTGTGTTATGCAGAGGAAGCTGTGTACTGAATGCAATAAATAAATGGGAATCCTAAAAGAAACTGTCACTGTGCCATATAGGACATAAAACGATCAATCGTCCCTTCAAGCCGGCGACAAGTTTTATTTCCTAAACAGCTTTTATTTTACTTAAAGGTCAAAGTTGATTGGCTGTCACATCAGTTTTATAACCGCTTAGATAATTAGAAAGATGTTATTTTAACATCCGCCAGGTTCTTTACCTTTTTTTGCCGACCATTAAAAATGTACCAGAACTTGAACACATGCAGATCCAACATGTTGTGAACAGTGTTCTCTAATATAAATTCCTTGGTGTCTTGTTTTCATATTAGCAGCAAGGCAAAAAAACTGCATCAAAGGAGACGAGGAAGATGAAGAAAGGCAAGGGAGGCGCCATTGATGGCAGAGGAGAGAAGGGACTGACCACCACCTTCCAGGGATTGGCCACCGCCCAGCAGGGGGACGAGTATGAACACGACACCTCCGATGAAGAGGTAAGGTTTAACGTCAGTCGACTCGATACCCAATCATAGAAATGCTGCTGAGACAAACCTACATTTGTTTTCTTCCAGTGGGCATTCTTTTTATTTGACTAGTCATTTGACTAGCACTTCTTTTAGATTTATTTGGATGCCTAACAAATTGGGGATTTAGCATGGAAATAAGATTTACACATCAAGGGCATGATGTGCTGTTCCTTACCTACCCAGTCCAGAGTTAGTTGGGAGGTTGGCGTAATGTGCTTTATCAGAACCCTCATATGTATTAATTGTTTGTATGACTATTTGGTCCATGAAATGTGAACAGTTACATATCCACCAGTCAGAATACACACACATTTTCTATTAGACTATTCATGGGTTGCACGTTACGTCACAATATTGTTTTAAACCTTTGTTTTAGGACTGATGCTCCACTGAACATTCTACCAAATGCATCCTCATTGGGGGCTGATGAATTGGTCTAAAGTTTATTACTGTGGCTTCTAAAGAAGGCAAATAATTGTCATTTTGATGTTTTCAGATTGACTTTAGATGCAGGATAACTTTAGCTAGCTAAGATTGAGAGGAGACTTCCAGATTTTAGCTGGCTAATGTTAGCATTGCTAGCTATTTTTGACAAACTTTTCTTGCCATTGTCATTTATCTAAGGTACATTTCACAACGTGATGATGATGGAAAAGTTGTTTCCTACTACATATGTGCCAACTTTAGCAATGACATGGTATTCCCAAGCCCTTATAGTATAATTTAGATGAGTCAATCGCCCCCGTTCTACTTTTGAGCATCAATATGGCTGTGGCGCGTTGATAACAATGACAAAGACGTGACCACGTGACGGAGGTGCAAATCATGAATACTCCAGAAATAAGCAGCCCTCTGAGACTCTAACAGAATGCAAAAGAACTAGGGGTAAATGTATTGAATGAATGGGTTTAGCAGATTGTAGTGAAACATGCACACTAACCACCATACATTGTTGTAGCTACAGTACAAGGGTACACTCCTGCTATAGTGTTTCCCTATTACACTGCTGTTCTGTTTCCTGCAGTCTGGTCAACATGTTCTCCAGTCTGTAGATAGTCAGACACTAAACAGATTGGCTTTCACTCGCTCCTCATAAACGGGTTGAAATAGCAGACAGACACGGTGCTTTTATGGTGTTGCTGTTCAAGTCCGCTCAGAAGCAGCGAATGATGTAGTCGTGTGCTTCATGCCACCGTAACTAAGCAGGAGATCTGAAGGATGGAGAGGTTGTTTTTTGGGGGGTTATTGGCATGTTGGTCTATTAAAGCATTATTTTTGTACTCTGCTATTTAATTTACGGGGTCCATTGAGATGTGTTGAACCCTGCTGCCCTGTGGTTGAGATATTTTGCCAGGCCATACAACCTAGAAACTGTCAGCCATCCAAAACTGATTTTGGCAATTGGCTCTGGGATGAGAAATGTGTTGTAGCTAGTGAAGGGCCGTATTGTTCTTGGGAAAGGATTTGCTTTTAAAAGAGAGGGAGGTGGGTTAAATGCCCTGTGAAAAAATATAGTACACAACTGGAATCATAACTGCTTACTTTATTTAGTTTATAAAGAGACTGCAGCAGAACTTTGAAGAGCTAAGGGAGTTTAAGAGACCAGTGGCGTGTTTAAACAGAAGAGTTTTAGATTCAAGTCACTTCCTCCATAGTGTTGGGCATCCATGTGTGAGAGCAGGAGCCCACAGGTGTCTATGGTGGTTCTATGACTCAGGGGTCAGAGAGAGGTAGCGCTAGATATTATCACGGTACTTAGGTGCCGATACGATATGTTCCAAACATATTTCTCACCATACGTCTGATGCAGAGGGACAAGAAAGAGTCATGTGAAAACGAATTTTGATCAGTCGTTGAAATGAAAGTGCTGAAAAATAACTAGCTCACTATTTAAACAGAAGATTGAGAACAAGCTACAAAGGAAAAATACTGGAGTTTTGGTGCAGGTACAGCCGACTAATATTACTAAAGTAATATTGCGATATATCGTCAACAATAATATCCTGATATGTAACTGTATCGATTTTATAAACTCAGCAAAAAAATAAAAGTCCTCTCACTGTCAACTGCGTTTATTTTCAGCAAACGTAACATGTGTAAATATTTGTATGAACATAACAAGATTCAACAACTGAGACATACACTGAACAAGTACCACAAACGTGTGACTAACAGAAATGGAATAATGTGTCCCTGAACAAAGGGGGGGTCAAAAAAAAAGTAACATTCAGTATCTGGTGTGGCCACCAGCTGCATTAAGTACTGCAGTGCATCTCTTCCTCATGGACAGCACCAGATTTGCCAGTTCTTGCTGTGAGATGTTACCCCACTCTTCCACCAAGGCACCTGCAAGTTCCCGGACATTTCTGGGGGGAATGGCCCTAGCCCTCACCCTCCGATCCAACAGGTCCCAGGCGTGCTCAATGGGATTGCGATCCGGGCTCTTCGCTGGCCATGGCAGAACACTGACATTCCTGTCTTGCAGGAAATCACGCACAGAACAAGCAGTATGGCTGGTGTCATTGTCATGCTGGAGGGTCATGTCAGGATGAGCCTGCAGGAAGGGTACCGCATGAGGGAGGAGGATGTCTCCCCTGTAACGCACAGCGTTGAGATTGCCTGCAATGACAATAAGCTCAGTCCGATGATGCTGTGACACACCGCCCCAGACCATGATGGACCCTCCACCTCCAAATTGATCCCGCTCCAGAGTACAGGCCTCGGTGTAATGTTCAGTCCTTTGACGATAAACGTGAATCCGACCATCACCCCTGGTGAGACAAAACCGCGACTCGTCAGTGAAGAGCACTTTTTGCCAGTCCTGTCTGGTCCAGCAACGGTGGGTTTGTGCCCATAGGCGACATGGTTGCCGGTGATGTCTGGTGAGGACCTGCCTTACAACAGGCCTACAAACCCCCATTCCAGCCTCTCTCAGCCTATTGCGGAAAGTCTGAGCACTGATGGAGGGATTGTGCGTTCCTGGTGTAACTCGGGCAGTTCTTGTTGCCATCCTGTACCTGACACAAACAACAACACAAGAGTTACACATGGAATAAACAAACATACAGTCAATAATACAATAGAGAAAGTCTATACAGTGTGTGTAAATTAGGTAGGATAAGGGGGGTGAGGCAATTAGTAGGCCATAGTGGRGAAAATATTAGTGTGGCAAATTAAACACTGGGGTGATAGATGTGCAGAAGATGAGTGTACAAGTAGCGATACTGGGGTGCAAAGGAGTAAAATAAAAAACAATATGGTGATGAGGTAGTTGGATGGGCTATTTACAGATTGGCTATGTACAGGTGCAGTGATCTGTGAGCTGCTGGTGCTTAAAGCTGGTGAGGGAGGTAAGAGTCTCCAGCTTCAGTGATTTTTGCAGTTCGTTCCAGTCATTGGCAGCAGAGAACTGGAAGGATAGGCGGCCGAAAGAGGAATTGGCTTTGGAGGTGACCAGTGAAATATACCTGCTGTTGTGTGTTCTGCGCGTGGGTGCTGCTATGGTGACCAGTGAACTGAGATAAGGCTGGGTTTTACCTAGCAACGACTTATAGATAACCTGGAGCCAGTGAGTTTGGCGACGGATATGAAGCGAGGGCCAGCCAACGAGAGCATACAGGTCGCAGTGGTGGGTAGTATATGGGGSTTTGGTGACAAAACGGATGGCACTGTYATAGACTGCAACCAATTTGCTGAGTAGAGTGTTGGAGGCTATTTTGTAAATGTGTTCGCTGAAGTCAAGCATTGGTAGGATAGTCAGTTTTTACGAGGGTATGTTTGGCAGCATGAGTGAAGGATGCTTTGTTGCGAAATAGGAAGCCGATTCTAGATTTAATTTTGGATTGGAGATGTTTAATGTGAGTCTGGAAGGAGAGTTTACAGTCTAACCAGACACCTAGGTATTTGTTGTTGACCACATAATCTTAGTCCGAACCGTCCAGKGTAGTGATGCTGGACGGGTGGGTAGGTGTGGGCAGCAATCGGTTGAAGAGCATGCATTTAGTTTTGCTTGCATTTAAAAGCAGTTTGAGGCCACGGAAGGAGAGTTGTATGGCATTGAAGCTCGTCTGGAGGTTAGTCAGCTTCTTCGGGATAGGGGGCGTTTTTTTTGAGGTACGGATGAAAAGCGTGCCCAAAGTAAACTGCCTGCTACTCAGGCCCAGAAGCTAGGATATGCATATAATTGGTAGATTTGGATAGAAAACACTAAAGTTTGTAAAACTGTTAAATTAATGTCTGTGAGTATGTGGAACTGAAATTGCAGGCGAAACCCCGAGGACAAATCTTCCCCCCCAAAATGTTTTCATCCTACCACTGATTTCAATGGCTGGCACTTTTATAATAGGGTGAAATCGTGCCCGATTGCAGTTCCTAGGGCTTCCACTAGATGTCATTCTTTAGTATTTTTCTCCAGTAACAACTAACGATTCTCCCTCTTAAATTTGATCGTTTATTTGCATATTAGGGTACCTAAGTATTGATTTATAAATGTTGATTGACTTGTTTGGATGAGCTTATTGGTAACGTTGGGGATTCATTTTGTATGCATTTTGAAGTAGGGAAAACGAGTGGATTATTGACTGAAGCGCGCCAGCTAAACTGAGATTTTATGGCTATAAAAGAGTTTATCGAACAAAAGGACCATTTGTAATYTAACTGGGACCTATTGGAGTGCCAACAGAAGAAGATCTTCAAAGGTAAGGCTTATATTATATAGCTATTTCTGACTTTCGTGTCGCAACTCCGTGGTTGAAAATGATTTGTAATGCATTTGTGTGATGGGCGCTGTACTCAGAATCTCATAGTTTGCTTTCGCCGTAAAGCCTTTTTGAAATCTGACACGGCGGCTGGATTAACAACAAGTTAAGCTTTATTTTGATGTATTGCACTTGTGATTTCATGCAAGTTTAATATTTATAGTAATTTGAATTTGGCGCTCTGCAATTTCACCGGATGTTGGCCAGGTGGGATGGTAGCGTCCCACTGATCCGCAAGAAGTTAACAGTGTCCAAAGAATGGCCAGAAGTATACAGAATTGTGTCGTCTGCGTGGAGGTGGATCAGAGAATCACCAGCAGCAAGAGCAACATCAACGATGTATACAGAGAAAAGAGTCGACCCGAGGATTGAACCCTGTGGCACCCCCATAGAGACTGCCAAAGGTCRGGACAACAGGCCCTCCGATTTGACACACTGAACTCTGTCAGAGAAGTAGTTGGTGAACCAGGCTAGGCAGTCATTTGAGAAACCAAGGCTGTTGAGACTGCCGATAAGAATATGGTGATTGACAGAGTCGAAGGCCTTGGCCAGGTCGATGAATACAGCTGCACAGTATTTTCTCTTATCGATGGCGGTTATGATATCGGTTAGTACCTTGAGCGTGGCTGAGGTGCACCCATGACCAGCTCGTAAACCAGATTGCATAGTGGAGAAGGTACGGTGGGATTCGAAATGGTCGATGATATGTTTGTTAACTTGGCTTTCAAAGACCTTAGAAAGGCAGGGTAGGATAGATATAGGTCTGTAGCAGCTTGAGTCTAGAGTGTCTCCCCCTTAGAAGAGGTGGGATGACCGCGGCAGCTTTCAAATCTTTGGGGATCTCAGACGATACGAAAGAGAGGTTGAACAAGCTAGTAATAGGGGTTGCAACAATTTCAGCTGATAATTTTAGTAAGAGAGGGTCCAGATTGTCTAGCCCTGCTGATTTGTAGGGGTCCAGATTTGGCAGATTTTTCAGAACATCAGCTATCTGGATTTGGGTGAAGGAGAAATGTGGTAGGCTTGGTCAAGTTGCAGTGAGGGGTGCAGGGCTGTTGACCGGGGTCGGGTTAGCCAGGTGGAAAGCATGGCCAGCCGTAGAAAAATGCTTATTGATGGAATGAGGTCAATATCCTTCCAGGATACCCGGGCCWGGTCGATTTAGATAGGCCTGCTCTCTGAAGAGTTTTAGGGAGCTTTTGACAGTAATGAAGGGTGGTCGTTTGACCGTAGACCCATTACGGACGCAGGCAATGAGGCAGTGATCTCTGAGATCCTGGTTGAAGATGGCAGAGGTGTATTTGGAGGACAGGTTGGTTAGGATGATATCTATGAGGGTGCCCGTATTTACGGATTTGGGGTTGTACCTGGTGGGTTCATTGATAATTTGTGTGAGATTGAGAGCATCAAGCTTAGATTGTAGAATGGCCGGGGTGTTAAGCATGTCCCAGTTTAGGTCACCTAGCAGCACGCGATCTGAAGATAGATGGGGGGCAATCAATTCACATATGTGATGTCCAGGGCACAGCTGGGGGCAGAAAGTGGTCTATAGCACGCGGCAACGGTAAGGGACTTGCTTCTGGAGAGGTGGATTTTTAATAAGTAGAAGCTCATTGTTTGGGCACAGACCAGGATAGTAAGACAGAACTCTGCAGGTTATGCCTGCAGTAGATTGCAACTCCGCCCCCTTRTGCAGTTTTATCTTGTCGGAAAAGGTTATAGTTAGGGATGAAAATTTCGGGATTTTTGGTGTACTCCCTGAGCCAGGATTCAGACACGGCTAGGACATCCGGGTTGGCAGAGTGTGCTAGGGCAGTGAATAAAACAAACTTAGTGAGGATGCTTCTAATGTTAACATGCTTGAATCCAAGGCTTTTACGGTTACAGAAGTCAACTAATGAGAGCGCCTGGGGAATGGGAGTGGAGCTAGGCACTACAGGGCCTGGATTAACCTCCACATCACCAGAGGAACATAGGATGATGAGTAGGATAAGGGTACGGCTAAAGGCTAAAAGAACTGGTCGTCTAGTACGTTCAGAACAGAGAGTAAAAGGAGTAGATTTCTGTGCTCGGTAGAATAGATTCAAGGCATAATATACAGACAAGGGTATGGTAGGATGTGAATACAGTGGGGGTAAACCTGTGCATAGGGTTAGGGTTATATCATTTAAACCAGGGGATGTCACCACGTGTGGTAGGTGGAACTAAAGTGTTTACTAAGGCCTATTGAGCAGGGCTAGAGGCTCTACAGTGAAATAAGGCAATAATTACTAAACAAAACAGCAATGGACAAGGCATATTGACGTTAGGGAGAGGCATGCATAGCCGAGTGATCATAGGAGTCCAGTGAGTGGCTTCAGACAGCTAGCAGAAGGGCCTTTGAGGGACGTCACGACGGAAGAAAGTCTGTTGTGGCCCCCTCGTGCTGTTACGTCGGCAGACGGATCAGCAGGGCTCCGTGTGGTAAACCAGGCCAATTGGCAAAATAGGTTTAGTGGCCAAATAATTTGTCCGATGGGCCTCTAAAGCTAACAGTCGATGTGCTCTAGACAGCTAGCGGATGGGCATTCAGGGGACGTCGTGACGGAGGAGCCAGTTGAGAGACCCCCTCGGGCGAATCACGTCGGTAGTACAGTCGTGATGGGTTGGTGGGGGTCCAGGCCAATCGGCAAAATAGGTATTGAAGCCCAAGGAGTGGGTGATGGACCTCTACGGCTAGCCGGGAGATTGGCCTAGCAGATGGGCCTAGCGAGGCTAGCTCCAGGCTAATTGGTTCTTGCTTCGGGACAGAGACGCTAGCCAGGAGTGGCCACTCGGATAGKCGCTAGCTAGCTGCGATGATCCAGGTGGGAAAAAAAGAGAAAAGGTTCAGAGTGTCCTAGGGTTTAGTGTCCAATGTGACCTTCATTGCCTACCGTCTGTAAGCTGTTAGTGTCTTAACGACCGTTCCACAGGTGCATGTTCATTAATTGTTAATGGTTCATTGAACAAGCATGGGAAATGGTGTTTAAACCCTTTACAATGAAGATTTGTGAAGTTATTTGGATTTTTATGAATTATCTTTGAAAGACAGGGTCCTGAAAAAGGGACGTTTCTTTTTTTGCTGAGTTTATATATATTTTTCCATCACTACAGCAATAGTTCTCGACATATTGTGGCACACTGTGGCACACCTTGATTGGATAAAAAAAACTCTGCGGCACACCAGAAATGTCCCTATTAATTTATTTTGTGTTAATGACCTCCATCTCATCTGATACATACTGCAAATCATCTATCTGTGACAAACACTTTTTAAATAGATTCATTAGGGTTTATTTGAACAATTTTTCATAATTCCTTACTCATGATGATTTATTTGTGTTCCCCTATAAGACCGTCCTGTGAATCTGCGCTAGACAGAAAAAATGTAGCTCTGGTTAAATGGGTCTTTACTTTTGAATGATTTGGGCTATAGACAAGCGGTATAGACAAGCGGAATAGACAAGCGGAATAGACAAGCGGAATAGACAAGCGGTATAGACAAGCGGAATAGACAAGCGGTTTTCCGCATTCTAAAGGTGCAACCACAGACACAAAGACATGCTCCATTTGTTTCTAATAAGGCAGAGGCTGTGGCAGAGCTAAGCCTAACAAGACTTGCCTGTGCTAATGATTCTCACAGCAAGGTAAAATTGAACAATTGATTTTGCTTGTGATGTCCCAACTCCAATGATGCAAATGTAACGACAGCCTGAGCGCATTAGACTTGAAACAACGATACATGTTGCGTGTGCCTCAGGAGACGGCAGCGAGAACACGCCCCCATCCATATCGCCGGAGCCGCAGTGAGGGGGCAAAAAGCTTCAACTTCTTTGACGTGTATGTCACTGACAACCTGAAATGTTCCATCTAGGAGGCTGAAGAAATTTGGCTTGGCCGCTAAGACCCTCGCAAACTACAGATGCACCATTCAGAGTATCCTGTCGGGCTGTATCACCGCCTGGGATGGCAATTGCACCGTCCGCAACCACAGGGCCCTCCAGGACATCTACAGCACCCGGTGTCACAGGAAGGCCAAGAAGATCATCAAGGACCTCAGCCACCTGAGCCACGGCCTGTTCACCCCGCTGTCATCCAGAAGGCAGAGACTGTACAGGTGCATCAAAGCTGGGACCGAAAGACTGAGAAACAGCTTCTATCTCCAGGCCTTCAGACTGTTAAATAGTCACCACTAGCCGGGCTCTGCCCAGTACCCTGCCCTGACCTTAGTCACTGTTACCACCCGGTACTCTACCCTGCACCTTAGAGACTTCTGCCCTATGTACATAGTCATTGAACACTGGTCACTAATAATGTTTACATACTTCATATGTGTATATACTGTATTCTAGTCAAGGCTCACATTATAACTACTGTTATATGCACCATTTCTGTTAATATACTGTCTATACACACCATCATATATACGCTGAGTGTACAAAACATTATGAACATCTTCCTAATATTGAGTTGCACCCCCTTTTGCCCTCTGTCTCAATTCATTGAGCATTAACTCTACAATGTGTCAAAAGCMTTCCACAGGGATGCTGGCCCATGTTGACTCCAATGCTTCCCACAGTTGTGTCAAGTTGGCAGGATGTCCTTTGAGTGCTGGAACATTCTTGATACACACATGAAACTGATGAGCATGAAAACCCCAGCAGCGTTGAAGTTCTTGACACAAACCGGTGCGCCTGGCTCCTGCTAACACCCTGTTCAAAGACACTTCAATTTTCAATTTTGTCTTGCCCATTCACCCTCTGAATTGCACACATACACAATCCATGTCTCAGGGCTTAAAAATCATTATTATTATTATTACTTCATCTACACTGATTGAAGTGGGTTTGTCTGTCACGGAAAGAGCAGGTGTTCTTATGTTTTGTACGCTCTGTATATTTATGTTCTGGACATTTCTCGTTCTTAATTCCTTTTATATATATTTTTTTTTTAGGTTTGTTTGTATTGTTAGGTATTGCTGCACTGTTGGTGCAAGAACCATAGGCATTTCAACATAGGCTATTATCAGAGCGGCACTGGTGCTTCAAGTTCAAATTCCATTCGCATTCCACAGGTCACATTTWAAAAATGAGTGGTCCAAAGACTTATCATGATAGAGGAAAATTTCCTCTGCAAAGCTGTGAGTTCCTCAAGGCACTCTGGTTGAAAACCACTGCACTAAAGAATAGGATAGGTAAAAAGGAAAGGGAGGTGTGGGATGTAGGGAGGAGGGTGAAACGAGGGATGTCTAGTAGAGAGACTGATGGGTAGAGGGATGGAAGGAACAGGAGAGGAAGGTATGAGGTGTTCCAGAGAGCATCTCACACTGAGGGAGAGGCAGAAACCCATCCCACCCTCTTCCAAGGGGCTTCTTCCTGATCCTCACCTACTCAGTGAGATGGAGTTAGTGTTTTCTCCTTTTGTCCTCTTATTTCATTYCAACAGATGTTGTGTTTATTTTTTTAAAGTATTAACTTTCCCCTTATTTAAGGATTTACTGTCTTTAACCCTTGTTAGATTTTAGGGTTTACGGACCGTCCGATGAGAGAACCAAGGACGTGGAAAATCTCATCAGTGGTTCCTTGTCATTGCGATACTTCCCACAGCAGCGTCCTATGACTAGCTTGCCCTAGCCTATCTAACCCTTGAGCCTTTGTCTGGTCTGCGCTAGCCTGTGTGGTCACGGTGTTGCTGCTGTCCCGCATGAGTGGAACCACGGTGGTCCTGGCCCATTTGGCCTGTGTTAAATTAGCCCCCTGCCTGGGGACAGCAGATAGGGTTCCCTCTCAGGCCTCCCAAAGCCTCCTCGCCGTCCCTTCGCAGGCAGCCCTCTGACGGAGCACAAGTTGTCTACAAATAAAACGGCAGACGGCCAAAAATCTCACTCGTTTATTTATTTTTCAACCCCCTCTCCTCTTCTTACCTTCCTCCTTTGTAATAAAGGGCTATTTCCTGTTTTGCGGAGTGAAGGGGGAATACGTGAGACTGCAGCAGTGCCTGTCCGAGGCCTCCTCGCCGGCAGGAAGGGGCTTTTCCCCCCGCAATGGCTTTTCCATGTGCTCTGTGAGATGAATGAAGACACATTGTGGAATAGAGGGAGGGGAGAGAGAACCCTGGCTCCCAACTGCGCCTGCTGCTTCCTGCCTCTGCGCAGCTACTGCTCAACGGGACCTGTGCGCAGAATTCAATTCAGTAGCACACTAGACTAGGAAGTCGTACCGATGTGAGTAAGACCTTTTAAACAGGTTAACATTCACAAGGCCGCAGGGCCAGACTAATTACCAGGATGCTTACTCGGAGCATGCGCTGACCAGCTGGAAAGTGTCTTCAATGACATTTTCAAACTTTCCCTGACCCAGTCTGTAATACCTACATATTTCATGCAGACCACCCTAGTCACTGTCCCCAAGAACACAAAGGTAACCTGTCTAAATGACTATCGCCCTGTAACACTCACATCTGTAGCCATGAAATGCTTTGAAAGGCTGATCATGGCTCACATCAACTCCATCCCAGACACCCTGGACCCACTCCAATTTGCATACCGCCCCAACAGATCCACAGAAGACGCAATCTCTATTGCACTCCACACTGCCCTCTCCCACCTGGCTAAGAAGAACACCTACATGAGAATGCTGTTCATTGACTGTAGCTCAGTGTTCAACACCATAGTGCCCTCAAAGCTCATCATTAAGCGAAGAACACCTCCCTCTGCAACTGGATCCTGGACTTCCTGACGGGCCGCCCCCAGGTGGTGAGGTTAGGCAACAACCCATCTGCCACACGGACCCTCAACAAGGGGGTCCCTCGGGGGTGCGTGCTTAGTCCACTCCTATACTCCCTGTTCACTCACGACTGCGTGGCCGTGCTCAACTCCAACACCATCATTTTGTTTGCTGACAACACAACGGTGGTTGGCCTGATCACTAACGATGATGAGACAACCTATAGGGAGGTCAGTGAACTGGCAGTGTGGTGCCTAGAAAATAACCTCTCCCCTAACGTCAGCAAGACAAAGGAGCGGATCGTGGACTACAGGAAACGGAGGGACGAGCACGCCCCCATCCACACCYACGTGGCTGTAGTGGAGTGGGTCGACAGCTTCAAGTTCCTCAATCCATATCACTAAGGAATTACAATGCGTTTAGAAAGTATTCAGACCCCTTGAATCTTTCCACATTTTATGTTACAGCCTTATTATTATTATTTTACCTTGTTTTTTCCCTCCCCAATTTCAATCTTGTCTCATCGCTGCAACTCCCCGGTAGCCTAGTGGTTAGAGCATTGGGCCTTGTTCTCAACTAGCCTACCTGGTTAAATAAAGGTGAAATATATATATTATATATTTTTTTACTGTGGATATAGATACTTTTGTACCTGTTTCCTCCAGCATCTTCACAAGGTCCTTTGCTGTTGTTCTGGGATTGATTTGCACTTTTCGCACCAAAGTACGTTCATCTCTAGGAGACAGAACGCGTCTCCTTCCTGAGCGGTATGACGGCTGCGTGGTCCCATGGTGTTTATACTTGCGTACTGTTGTTTGTACAGATGAACTTGGCACCTTCGGGCGTTTTGGAAATTGCTCCCAAGGATGAACCAGACTTGTGGAGGTTATACAATTATTTTTCTGAGGTCTTGGCTGATTTCTTTAGATTTTTCTCATGATGTCAAGCAAAGAGGCACTGAGTTTGAAGGTGGACCTTGAAATACATCCACAGGTACACCTCCAATTGACTCAAATGATGTCAATTAGCCCATCAGAAGCTTCTAAAGCCATGACAGAATTTTCTGGAATTTTCCAAGTTGTTTAAAGCACAGTCAATTTAGTTCATGTAAACTTCTGACCCACTGGAATTGTGATACAGTGGATTATAAGTGAAATAATCTGTCTGTAAGCAATTGTTGGAAAAATGACTTGTGTTATGCACAAAGTAGATGTCCTCACCGACTTGCCAAAACTATAGTTTGGCAAAAAGGAGTTTTAATGACTCCAACTTAAGTGTATGTAAACTTGTGTACATACAGTATCTACCTCAATTACCTCATACCCCTGCACATGGACTCGGTACTCGTACCCCGTGTATGTAGCCAAGTTATCGTTACTCATTGTATTTAGTCCTTGTGCTATACTTTTAAAAATGATTTCTCTAGTTTTCTCCCTGCATTGTTGGGAAGTAATTATTTCACTGTTAGTTTACACCTGTTTACAAACCATGTGACAAATAAAATTAGATTTGATTTAGGGTGTGTGCTAGGGATCAAGCGCTTGAGGGGGAAATGCTCAATTGGGAGATTGGAAATCAGAACAGTGTTGTCAAGGCTGCCAAAGCTCTTAACAGGCTGGGAGAGTGAGCATGTGTGCCCCCAGTCTTGTGGCTGTGCTCACAGCATAGCCTCCCGGTTGGCTGTTCTTGTGAGGCTCGTCCCAGGAGGAGAAGCTGGAATGCTTTTGGAGGACGATGCGCTCATCCGTGATTTTGACGGGCCACAGACAACCCTAATATGTCTGGGTGCTGCTCCAGCAGAGACTTGGACAGCTCTCTTGAAGCAGGCATACATGATGTAGCCCCCCACCCCTGAACTCCTCTTCCCAGATCCTGTCTACATAGTCTGGGTACCCCTGCCAAGCCCCTACGATGCAAACACAACTTTAGGTCCTGATCCAGCGTGGTGGGGCCTCTCTTGTGGTGCTAGTAGTAGACCGATGAAATCACTCTTTTTTTTTTGTGAGTCTCTCTCTGAGTAAAGCTGTATTTTTTTTGTGAGACTACAGCACAAGGGTAGATTACATCAGAAAGTTAAGTTAGCAGTCAGTGAAAAGTTTCAGTCCTACAGTAAAACATCCTTATTCTTTTGTTGTCTGCTGTAGGCACATGAAACTTTGTAGGCTTACGTGTTTGGTGCACTCAGGACTTTTACATGGCATAATATCCATTTTAGTGTGTGCATTACTGACCAAACGTTTTGTTGGACATCGTTGACTTGATGGAGATTTTGTCTTTATAAGTCGAACTGTACGGGTCATGTTGAGGACCATATCTGGCAATCACATTGAGCAGTTCAGTGGTTGGCGAACTCCAGAGCAGATAGCAATGGCCCATTGAAGTGAGGGGTGGGCTCAGGACAGGGGAGAGGGAGATGCATACTTGGCAGCCATTTTAAACTCTCCACCTGACAACCTTGGATGACCCTGGGATGCTGTGCTGCTTGACTTACCAGCAGGTCCAGAGGAACAGAACACAGTTCAGCCCGTCTTTTGAGTGCACCCTTGGGTGTAGAACCAACATTCATGCCAAGACGAGAGTTTCCAGAGAGTGAATTCATATCAACACGCACACCACACCACCACATTGCCTCTCTTGAGCTGTGCTGGGAATCTAATAAAACACACTACTCCATCATCATCATTGATGAAAATGACTTCCTCACTCGCACACACCATTTCCTCTCCATTTTTGGTCAAATCAAGCCTTTTTTCACGACCAAGATCCAAGTTCCTTCAATAGCTTGCCTATATCTAACATCTAGGATATGTTAGGGTTACTTTCCTCTGACTTCCCCGGCATGTGCTGTGAGACGGCCTGCCTTTTTTTAAATCCCTCCTGTTATTCCAGCCTAATCAATGACGGGCGTTTCAGACGTGGACTGGCTTTAATTGTGTGATCCTATCTGCTTCATGAAGGCTGTTCCTCTGTCAGAACTCTGTTGCTCGGGAGCAAGCACCCTATAGGAGGTGGCTTATTTTCATTTCATTACCAACCATAACAAACAGGCTCTTGGCGATGTGACCTGTTGGGTGTCCCGTCTTAACCATGCGCTAAGAGACCAGACTCATTTCCCCCTCATCTTCCTCCCACTTCATTCTTCCTCATCCCACCTCATCATCCTCCTTCCTCCTGCTCTCGGAAATCTGATGAAACCAGATTTTGAAAAGGGGGGTTGAAATGTAGGCACTCATGTCTGGAAGTAGTTTTTTCCCGTAAAATGTTGGTAATCCAAAGTTTAATTTTGTGATTGGGATGTTTCCAGGTGGTGGTTTCTAATGCCTTCCAGATGGTATCCACGCCGATTTCAGTCGAAGTCTCGATGGCAGTAAAAACATTTTTCAAAACTGGGATTTTCACAGTTGGGCAGGACTGGGATTGCCGGCTCTTTGACTGAATGAGGGAGACCAGACCACAGCGTCCTCCTCTGTTTCTATTAGCACCTCTGACAGCAGACAGAGAGGATGGTTCTATTTCCAGTGTTGAAATCCTGGCCCAACTAGAAAGGACAGGACACGGTGTGATCTGGACCCAGTGTCCCTTTTGGCTGGGGAGGTCAAACTTTCCTTTGTCTCCCTCCACTCTTCTCCCCCTCTGTCACTCTTGTCTGTCTCCATCTCTCCTCCCTCTCTCTTTATCAGTCCCTTGCTGTTTTCTTTCCTCCCTCCCTTGTCTTCAGTGTTCAGCCACGATGCACTGATTGAGCCAGAGTCTCGTCGGGAACAGCGTGTTACCCGAAGCAGTCAGAAGTAATGTTTTCAGGTTCCTCCTGAGTGCAGTAGCTTTGGTAAAATGTAACAAAAACCTGCCTGTGTGGATTAGGGAAGAGAGAGCTGGATATCAACTCTGATTTCAGGAGAGGCCCAGAGGCACGTTTAGCTGTCGGTGCGTTTGCTGGCTGTTCCCTAGCTAAACTGGAATCTGTCTGTTCCCTAGCTAAACTGGAATCTGGCTGTTCCCTTGCTAAACTGGAATCTGGCTGTTCCCTAGCTAAACTGGAATCTGGCTGTTCCCTAGCTAAACTGGAATCTGGCTGCTCCCTAGCTAAACTGGAATCTGGCTGCTCCCTAGCTAAACTGGAATCTGGCTGCTCCCTAGCTAAACTNCCCTAGCTAAACTGGAATCTGGCTGCTCCCTAGCTAAACTGGAATCTGGCTGCTCCCTAGCTAAACTGGAATCTGGCTGCTCCCTAGCTAAACTGAGGCCATGGGCAATGGCCTCCAGCCTCCCAGGTCCCTCTTCTCTGTTATTGAGTTTAACGCCATCACCAAGGGAGTTCCATTGTTTCCTCTGGTCATGTAGCTGCGTTCCAGCCATGAAATCGAATCAATTAAGGGAACGTGGACCAGGGGGTCTATTTCAACACAACCCTAAACCAGGAAGCAACCTGAGGAGTAGGCCTGAACTCATCCCCTCTCCCAGTGCATGGAAGGTCTATATCTAATTTATTTTCACTCACTGGCCAGTTTATTAGGTACACCACCCGTTCATAAAGAGGGGTTGCTCCTACAGACAGTGAGTCATGTGGCCGTGGCTTGCTATATAAAGCAGGCCAACAGGCCTTGAGGCTTTCGGTTATTGTTTGATTGAATGTTAGAATGGGCAAAACATGTGACTTTGAGTGTGGTATGATCGTCAGTGCCAGGCGCACAGGTTTACCAAGAATGGTACAACAAACAAAATAACATCCAGTCAGCGGCAGTCCTTTGGGCCAGCGGCTTGTTGATGAGAGAGGTTGACAGAGAATGGTGTGAGGTAACAGGTGGGCCACAAACCAACAAATAACGGTGCAGTACAACAGTGGTGTGCAGAATGGCATCTCGGAACGCTCAACTCGTCTATCACGGGTGGGCTATTGCAGCAGGCGACCACACCGGGTTCCAATCCTATCAGCTAAAAACAAGAAGCGGCTCCAGTGGTCAGGCGATCACCAATACTGGACAATTGAGTGGAAAAACATTGCCTGGTCTGATGAATCCCGGTTTCTGTTGCATCATGCTGATGGCAGTCAGGATTTGGCATAAGCATAATGAGTCCATGGATCCATCCTGCCTGGTGTCAATGGTACAGGCTAGTGGCGGTGGTGTACCATTGTCCATTCTGCAACAACTGTGGAATAAGGCTGTAACAAATGTGGAAAAAGTCAAGAGGTCTAAATTCTTTCTGAAGACACTGTATATGTGTATATTGATGAGGATTATTTATTTTTACATACATACAAAAATATAAAGGCAACAATTTGCTAAGATTTCACTGAGTTACAGTTCATACAAGGAAATCAGTCAATTGAAATACATTCATTTGGCCCCAATCTATTGATTTCACATGACTGGGAATACAGATATGCATCTGTTGGTCACAGTTACTTAAAAAACGAAGTGACGTTGATCAGAACCAGTCAGTATCTGGTGTGACCACCATTTGCCTCATGCAGTGCAACACATCTCCTTCGTACATGTGGATCCAGAGCATCTCAGACATGCTCAATGGGAAAGGGGTATATCTAGTCAGTTGTCCAACTGAATGTATTCAACCTAAATGTGTCTTCTGCATTTAACCCAACCCCAATGGGTGACATGTCTGAGTTTGCAGGCCATGAAAGAACTGGGTCATTTTTAGCTGCCAGGAATTCAGCACAGGTCCTTGCGACATGGGGCAGTGCATTATTATGCTGAAACGTGAGGTGATGGCGAGATCCTGAGGCCCATTGTCGTGCCATTCATCCGCATGAATGGCACGACAATGGGCCTCAGGATCTCGTCACGGTATCTCTGCATTCAAATTGTCATAGATAAAATGCAATTGTTTGTTTTCCGTAGCTTATGCCTCCCCATACCATAACCCCACCACCACCATGGGACACTCTGTTCACAACGTTGACAACTGCTCACCCACACAACGCCATACACGGTGTCTGCCATCTGCCCGTTACAGTTGAAACCGGAATCCATCACTTCTCCAGCGTGCCAGTAGCCATCAAAGGTGAGCGTTTGCCCACTGAAGCTTATTACGACGCTGAACTYCAGTCAGGTCAAGACCCTGGTGAGGACAAAGAGCACGCAGATGAGCTTCTCTGAGATGGTTTCTGACAGTTTGTGCAGAAATTCGTTGGTTGTGCAAACACACAGTTCCATCAGTTGTCCGGGTGGCTGGTCTCAGACGATCCCGCAGGTGAAGAAGCCAGATGTAGAGGTCCTGTGCTGGCGTGGTTCCAAGTGGTCCGCGGTTTTGAGTTCGGTTGGACGTACTGCCAACTTCTCTAAAACTACGTTGAAGGTGGCTTATGATAATTTAATGTTAATTTCTCTATCTGGCAACAGCTTTGGTGGACATTCCTGCATTCAGCATGCCAACTGCACGCTCCCTCAACTTAAGGCATCTGTGGCATTGTGTTGTGTGATACAACTGCACATTTTAGAGTGGCCTTTTATTGTTCCTAGCACAAGGTGCATCTGTGTAATGATCATGCTGTTTAATCAGCTTCTTAATATGCCATACTTGTCAYGTGGATGGATTATCTTGGCAAAGGAGAAATGCTCAGTAACACGGATGTAAACAAGTGTGTGCACAACATTTTAGAGAAATAAGCTTTTTTTTGTGCGTATGGAACATTTCTGGGATCTTTTATTTCAGCTCATGAATCAGGGTACCATCACTTTACATGTTGTGTGTGTTTTCAGGAGACCAGCGCCAATAACTTGGGTGTGAGTGCTACCTTTTTTACATGGGGATAGCAGAGATCCCATACATGTGTGACTGGAGAACATGTTTCATGAATGGAGAGGATGTTTCATCGCTGTGGTCTCGTCATGTTGTGGTTAAATAGGTGGCCCCATGCCCTGTACGGTCTTCCTCTAGTCTACAGTATTTAACTCTGTTTTTCTCCCCCACCCCTGTTCATTCAATTCATTTGACTCCAACCTCCCTTCCCAAATATTACGGTTTTTAATATTTTTACAAGCAGTAAATCCATGTTGCTTCAAGAGTTATGATCATACACCGCAAGCCAGGTACATCAGCATCAGTCGGAGAATGGGGCCTTGCTTTCGACGGCTGGAATGAAATAACCATTGCCAGCCCTCAGCGGCCACTAAAACTTCCTTTATGGAACTCAATGTAGCCATCAAGAATAGCGGAGATGGTGGAAGTGCCATTGGTTGGTTGCGCCTTAACCCAAAGACATCATCAACCCTACTTTTCCAATATATGCGTCTGATTTGAACTCAAAACGACTGCTTATTCGCTCACAATAGATGATTGTGTTTTTCCTCTCTTTATTAGAGGAACAACCAGACCTGACGTATGAATAGGGTATAGGGTCTTTTGTTTCACTTTTTTCCCCTTAGCCATTTGGATGACATTAACGTTGAAGAGGGATGATTAATATATTTTGTGGTTCGATAGACATGGGCTTGGTTTTTATGAAATATATCTGCCGCTGCACTATTAAAAACAATGGTTTTGTTCTAGAATCCATTCTTAAAGATTTATTCAATTAAATCTAATTGAACGTGGGTGGTGTTCTGTTACCAGCATTAGACGTTAGGCGATTCATAAAGATTCCATAAGGAGCCATAAGGCCCCTCTCCCGCCCACTTATTCTCCCTCTCCCGTACACTGTTGCCTTCCAGATGAATGTCATGATGCTAAACGTATTTCTCAAGATATGAAACCTACTGTTCCCAAGTAGTCATTTTTCAATCTAACCATTTTAGGATTTCTACCTGGGGAAGGAGACGTACAGTATGAGAGATTTCCACTTGTGACCACTCATTCTTTTTACACTAATGTTGTCATCCTCTCTGTAGCCTTCTTGGAAACAGTCCAGAGTCTAGACCTTCCCCCGGCCACCTGGTCTCATTTTACCCTCCCACAATAGTTCAGTTCCATACTGGCTGGGTATGTGTTAAGTCCATCCACGTATTCAGTGTGGTCATCTGTATGCAGCCCGGACCTACGGTCGGTGCTGACATGTATGACACGGACCCTGAAACACTGTCTTGATTGATGGAGTCACCGTAGCAGGTTACCTAGAAGATGCATTGTGTCTCCTCAAACAGTCTGATATTGATCAGTGTGCTGTGCTGCTCTGGGCCCCGGGCCAATAAAAGGGCCGTGAGAGGCCTCAGAGGACCAGGTATACCATTTTGCGTTGGCCCAGGATAAACTACTTACCAAACTGTTCCTGTCCTAGGGACACAAAGGTTTGCATTCAGGCTCTGCAGCACTGCTGAAATCAATATGGTGATAAAATTGACAGATAGGTAGTAAATTATGTGGAATCTTGGCCTGTCACTGCGCTGTCAGCAGGAAATCTCTTTTTAATAGTCTATTTAAGGAGAAGCAGTGTTGTGTTTTTCTAAGTCGGTGGGGGAATGTTGATCCAGAGCTGCTTGTCTGGGTGGGGGGTGATCTTAAGAAGTGGCTGGGCAATCGCGTGCTGCTCCGACAGAGCAAACAGGACCCCCGGCTGCAGCATGCCGGACCCTTGCAGGTGCATGTAGGTGGGGGGTGTTTTTAAGAGAGGAGGGAGGACTGMTGSGGGGGGGGGYGGAGTGTGGGGCTGCCAAAGCAGCCACCTGTCGTTCCGTAGTTTTTAGGACTTCCTTCTCATCCGGTATTCAGCACGGCTCCCAGTTGGCCCAGTGTGTGTCCTGTTGCCAGAAGGCCTGATTGAAACCAACTGCCAACGGGGGCTGCCATGTGTTTCGGTTGGAAGGAGGGGTTCGGAGATGGCGGTTGGATTGCGAGGCGGAACCCTGGGGAGGGAAGCGGGGGACGGGGGTTTTAGTGGGGAGGGGTGGTGGTGAGTGTTGACTGGGATGGGGGGCAACCAGAATGCTTGAAGCTCTCACCTTCGGCACTGCTAAGAGATGAGATGTCTAGACTGCTTGATTTCTCCTTCACACCAGGCAGGGCCCGGTTCCCCCACTCTCTTTCCCCTGTCAGAGCTGCAGAGTTTCTACAGAGACTGGGGTTGTAAAAATCCTTTTACGGCTCTGGGTCTACTTGGAAGAAAATGAGGAAGAGAGAAAATCTGTCCTCACCTAGACTCCCTTCTGTCTTTATCCTCTCTACCTCTTTCCTCTCATTAAAAGTCCTCAATCTATCTACTCTGGCAATGCCCGAAAATATGCGTTTTCCCATTAAAACCTATGAATCTTTTTGTGACTTGTAGAAGGTTTTTGTGGTGGCCGTGGGGAAAGAAAATTAACCGAATTGACATCACTGGGATGTTAGAGAACGCAGCAGATTTCGCAACTAACTGTAAACTCCAAGGCACAAGCAAGGGATTTCCTCGTTCTCTTTACCCGATGGCTTTCTCTTTTGTCATAATACCTGTGGGCTGTAGTGGTGGGGAGGGGAAGGAAAGCTTCAGGGCATCATTGGATATTTAATTTTCAATAAATAAAGATTTTCTCTGAATGATGTACCGGATGCTTTTGCACAGGTGGAAAACCCATTTAGGAAAAACCTGGACGTGCTCAGTCGGAATGCAAAGTTTCCACAGGCTGTACTCACTCCCAAGGTTAAACCGCATGTACGAGGATCCTTCAGAATATTTATTTATCAAGTTAGCGTGGCGTGTGGACCTCGCTGCACCGTGGCTCGACAGCTGTGGCGAGCAGACGTTACACTCCGCCTCACTGACTGAGGGCCTGACTTCGTCGCGACCTCTCAGAAATTGTGGATTTGCTATTTTGCGAAATAACTATTTATTTATGTATTTATTATGGGCCCTGGTTCCTACAGTACGGCCATACAACATAAGACGTTAGAAATTAAAAAGTGTGAAGAGGCAGTTCGTGGGGGAGGAACCCCTGGTTTCCTGGTCTCCAGATGCATTGTCAGACGAGTCCCTCTTCTAAGGGTCTTCTGCGTCGCAACGTTATGGTTACTGCATCCCACATCCACCATCCATCCCCCTGTGGTTAGCCCGTGTAGGGTGATCCCCCCCCCCCCCCCCCCCCCCCCCCACGGTCATCCTCTCATTGGGCTTGACTGGAGAGGAGCACTTCTACTACCCAGACATGAGTCTCCATTGGCTGGCTGGCGTCTGCTAACCGCTAACCATTCCATATGCCTGAATGGGACCCATAGGGACCGAAGAGACAGACCAACGTCACCATCTCCAACACTGTAGGTAGTTTACCCTGATTCACTGTCCCCACAGCCATACTGAGATGGTACTCTCTGGTGTTAATCTGTATGGTGGGTTTCACGTCACTTGTTGTGAAAAGCAAGACATTACCTCTGTACTCTCGCTCTTTGCAGGACACAGAGGAACAGACAGTATTTTTTACTTGGAGTGTAATAGGTTAAAAACATGTTCGTTTAACCTTGAAATAGTCAAATTATGCTGCCCATCCATTTGCATTCACGTCCCAGTGTTGTCTCACAATCTGGGTTGGAGTGAATTCCAGAATTTCCCTTTACTAAGGAACATTGGCATCCTCTTAATTCAAATTTCAGCTTTTTACTCAAATCCCGTATTCTCTTGAAAGATTAGTTTTCTATGACCAAGTCACTGATCTGACAAAGTAATTTGTTCCTTATCAATAGAAACTTGAGTCCATGGTTATAGTGTACTGTTTTAAACATTAACATTGCAAATATTTTAGTTTCCATTAGAATAGAGGTTAGTGGGTTTTGTCCAGGTGTCGTGAATGAAAGGAAAAAGAGCAGCTAGCCTCGCACCCAGCGATTGTGAACATTTCCACATTTGGTTTCCACCGCTGGCCTGTGACGGGGCTGATGGGTGAGTGTGATAGCAAGGGGACCGGCCCCAGCGGGAGCAGCCCTGGTGGGGGGAAAGCGAGGAGGGAGCAGGGGGTGGCCTGGAGGTCAGGGAGTAGTGGACACACAGTTCTCTCTGGCCGAGAGAGAGGAATGGTGGTTTGGGTTAGCTAAAATGCAAATGTCTTTTGACAAGCTGTATCCCATCTAGACATGACCGGGGACAGGGGGAGGAATTCCAGAGGTGTGCAGGCTTCCTTTGCCTACCAGACAGGTTGGTCGGGTCTGGGCTGGGGGACAGTGTTGGGGCTGCGGGGACAGTGTGATGGCTGGAAGAGAATGGTCTTGGGCCGGGGGACAGTGTGGGGGCTGGGGGGAGAATGGTCTGGGCCGGGGACATCGTGGGGTCTGGGGGAGAATGGTCTGGGCCGGGGGACATCGTGGGGGCTGGGGGGAGAATGGTCTGGGCTGAGGGACAGCGGGGGTTGGGGGTAGAATGGTCTGGGCTGAGGGACATGCTGCGCAGGCAGCCAGGAGCCCTGTACCTGCAGATCCAAACATCCCCCGCTGAGCCTCGCAGCTGCCCCTTAAAGGTCCGACCGACGAGGGCCTGCCATACACCCAAACTCAGCCGCGACCAACGCTGCCCAAACTCATCCCTGGAACCTCCCCTCAGTGTGTTAGTAGTAAGCGGCTGTCTTCTACAACGTTCAGCTGTACTCTACAAAGCACTGAAGAGAATACTGCATATATCATCTGGCTGATTCTGAAAAAAACTAGTTTTGTAATTTGAGTTGTTGAGGCCTTTACTGCCAGCTTCTTTTTCTTTTGTTGCCACAGTTGACTGAGTTCAATAGTTGCAATATGAGATTTCTTGTGAATATGGAAGAAACTAGATGCTCTCTCAAATCGGCAGTCCCTTTTTTAGTTACATCTCTAGTAAATTAAGGGTTTGAGTGAACAGCTGTGTGCGTGAGTAATGAGGTGTGGTAAAGATGGTAATCTAGCTGGACAGCGTGAGATGATCAGCTTGTGGTTTGTTCCTTATCACACCTCACTGTGTTTCTATAGCTGTTTGTACACCTGATTTGGTCTTTCATACTGTACATGTCTGTATCATCATCAAAAACCTGGAAGAAATATCATGTTTATCAGCAGACTGAAAAACACATTGAAATTTAAGTACTTTCTTTTTCACTGGGAATTGCAAAATAACAATAAAATAAAGGAATCTTACCTGTTTGAAATAAACGTAATTAATTCYTAAGCATATTTATTTAGACATGAATTTGAACAGATTCTTACAAATATTGTACAGAACATCAAATTACATAAGACAGAATGCTGAGGATTTATCTTCAGGAGAAAGGCAGTTGTCCGTCGGGGTAGAAACTCACTGACCACAAAACCCAGTTACATTTGAAGTGAAAGCTGTGTTATATATTTGGCTTGTGGAACAGTTCGCTCACTTTCCGGCAAGTAGCCTGATACAGTCAACCATGGGTTCCAGTTTTGCCTGCCCTTGTCCATTACAACCCTCCTTACCACACCCCTTTTAGTTCCACCGTGGCTCATCTGAGTCCTTACCGACTGCCTAGGTGTCTGTCTCATGCAGAGAGGGTTGTGGTTCTTAAGTTTCAGGTTTATCAGTCTGCATATGCAGACGTTCTCAGGTAAAGAAAAGATGAGAGCAATGTTATTTTTTGTGTTTCTTTTTCTTCTCTCTTTTCAAGTCTTTTTTAGAGATCATGTAATGGGGAAGTGTTGAATGTTTWTTAGAGGGTGATTATTCTCGATCTCCTCTTTGAGTCCAGGCATGCTTCCATTGTCCAAGAAGTTCCACAGTCTCTTTCGATCCAAAAATGATTACCTCGTCAGAAACTACACCTAGCATCTCAGTTCAGATTTTTTTTTGGGGGGGGGGGCGTATAATTAAATACAGATTTTGATTTATGTACACCTTTAAGAATGTCACGTTTCTGGTCCACAGTTCTGGTTCATATGCTGTGCTCATCAAGTCAGTTTCTTCCCTCTGTCGTTCTCCAGATATTAACTTCTTAGAGCAGTTTTCCTGTCTCTGTCTTTGCTCTGAAAGAAAGATAAATAAAAGTTAACATTTTGTAGTAGTCTATTAATAGTAAAAATGCTAAACACTTTGTGAAAATACATTTCCAAGATGGATTCTATCCCAATCTTGACTATTTTACAATGCACCTTATTGATGAGGTAGCGTAAGTAAAGGAAAATAAAATTGTTTATGTCTGACATTAACCCTTTGAGTGAGTGCACTGCTCGCGCCTGTCAGACTGGCCTAGTTCTATTCTTCTAACCCACTGGTCCAGCCTGCAGTGGAGGCTGCCTGTAGGCCTTTGTGGACGGGGGATGTGTGAAGGCTGTGTGGACTGGGGAGGTATGATGTTGACTGGTCTGGGGCTTGTGGGCCGTAGCATGGCCATGGGGGAGGCTCATGTTTTCTCCTCTCACCATACACTGAGTGGCAGAACTAGCATTAGGACACCTGGCTCACATTGTGCTCCCTACGGATTAACCCAGAGACCGGGAGACCAGGCCATGGAATGCCATCGTTTCCACGGCTATGTCTGACGTAGGCAGGCCCAGGCGCTCTGTCAAAACACTCGTCTCCAATTGATGAGGTCAGACAGTCTCTTTTGAAAACTGGCCAGGAACTTTTTATTTTCTTTGGTTTATTGTTTTTGTTCAGTGCCACTTTAAAGTCACATTCGTCAGCTCCAGGGATCACTTACACCCGACTAATAGGATTTTTGTTTAACATTTGTTTTTCATATCCTGTATAACACATTGTAAAGATGTATAGGGCTAATTCCGCAGCAGCTGAAACCAAATGTGAAGGCTTTTTTGATTGAACTCACACCTTTTTTCTTTTCTTTTTAAAGCTTCCACCACTTGCTTATACAGCATCTAATTACATGGGAAGGCTTTGTTGTTTTTATAAACATATCACAACATATTACATTTCCACAGACACAGAAGCCGATCTGTGTTTTTATTCTCTCCTCAGGCTTCATTCTTTAGGCAAATATTTGGTTTGGTTTCGGCCGGACAGGTAACGTTGGCAGATTGGTTCAAGATTACAATGGAGGCACTTGTCAGCTTTGTGTGTGTGCGCGCAGGGGTGCGTGGATTTTCAGATGTAACTTGAGCCCTAACGGACGATTCATCTGTTTGGGTTATTAAATGCAGCCCGCTTTCCTTCTGGTCATCCTAACTATTCTGAGCGTGGGTTCTTTACACCCTGTTTTGTCTGTGGACAAAAGTTGGACACGATATTACATATTCTAGAATAACTTGTTAAACAGGTGTTTGTAGGTGTGAAGTGAAAAATGTGTAGGTTTTTAATCACATGGTTAAGGCTTATTTTACAGTTGGACAATAGTATTTTAGATTAAAATGAAATATTAAGTTACAACAATATTCAACTAAGTGTTATTTTTAATTCTAGCTTGCTTCTCAGCCTGCTGTTAGTTCACACTGGGTAATTTCATAATGTGTTACATGTTCACACTGATAGACTCCTGTTGCAGGGAAAAGCTTTAGTAACTTCCGTATGGCTGTAATGAAGGAACTCGAGATAATTACAGAAAACATGAGCCATGTGGCTGCTTGGCTAGTGCACAGCTGTGGCTGCTAGGCTAGTGCACAGCTTTGGGACTGGCCTCTGAGGCTGTCTATACTCAATTAGTAATCTGTTGGGTTAACCCCAGCACCAGTACACAGAGGAAGCTCGCCAAGTTCTTTTCCCTGTTCCCCTAGAAACGGCTGCTGCACACGTACTGTTCATTTGACCAGGGGTTGTCTGCTCCTGTGTGTCCTGTTATGCAATCCCCCTGCCATCCTTCATATCCCCTGTCTTCACCTGCTACAGCTATTAGGGAGAAAGAATGCTCCCTTCCTAATGGACTGTGCTGAGCAGCCCCCAACGAAAGAGGGAGCTGGCGGGGGGTGTGGAACCTCAAATTTGGTAAATTTTTGTCCTGCTCTGTCTTATGTCATTATTATGGGGCTTTAGTTGAAGTGCACTTTTACACAATTTATTTGCTGTCAATAGAAATGTAAAACGTTTCATGATGGTGGGTGTGTGTGTGGGGGGGGTGTATGTGCATGCACGACATGTCTAGCTTGACTATGTTACATAGAAAAATATTTATTCCGCTCCAAGCAAGGTAGAGCTGTGCCAGATGGATACAATTTTGGAATGGAAAATGTGATAAGATCACACACTTACCAACACATACACACATCTGTAAGCAAATCATTTCTGTGTGTGTGTCCACATAAATTGGCCTCTGACTTCAGTGGCAGGAAAAAGCTTGAAATACAATAAAGCGAATTCAGAGTGAAATGATGGTCTCTCTCTGATGATGTAAAATGTTTGATCTGACTACTGATCCAATGAGTAGTAGGCTAGAAAAGAGCACTTTGATTGGTTGATTGAGTCCAACACAAGTACTAAACTGGTGATATCATAACAGTATGCTAATTGATCAATGAAGCATTTGATCATCTTTCCTAGTCTTCAAGATGCTTGTGAACGTTCTAGATCGCACAACTCTCCTGTGTTAGAAAGTAACTCAATGTGTTTCCTTTTTATTTTCCTCTTTCTTTAGCAACAATAAAGCAACGAGTCTTGGCCGAGCAATGCTTTTCACGGAGTAATGAGAGCTTAGTATGGGTAAAGAGAGCAGTGCGGTTTGGAGTGGGTCGCTTCGCCTCTTAAAGCCTCGACTACAAAGCCGAAGCCCAATCTGTTTCGAATATCGGCCCAGCTCAGGCCTCCTATAGACAGGCCTTTAATTCAGGAGGAAAAAACTTAAACAGCCATTATCTCATTTGCTGGTTTAGTCTGCCTTGCTAAAATCAATGAAATGGATGAATAGGATTGCTTCCAGTCGGGCGAATGTCCATTAGTCTCTTTTTATTGTTATTAATTGTATGACTCCTGCATCTCTGTTTCCTTCATGGTCTTTTAAAGAGCTCCTTTGTAGCAGTGACTACGTCTACGAAACATTACTAATAGGCGTTTACTTGAATTAGTTGTTGATTTGATGCATTATTCGCTCCTTGGTGATGCTGTAACAAGGTTGATCCAGACGTTGGTCATGGTGCGCTTGTGCTATTACACTTGAAAGTTGAGCATAGCTTTCTCTTAGATTTGTCCAGAGGTCAGGAGTTGTGACTCTCTCCAGGACATGTTAATATATTAATGATGGCAGTGTAACACGTCTACTGTGCAGCTCTGTGGTATTGAACATCTCTAGTGATGGTGTGTGTTGTCCAGAATGAGAGTCATTATATCGTATTCATGATTTATTTAGGAAGCCAGAGGTCTGAGATGCAGCGAGGCAGGTTGTGTGTGTGTGTGGTTGACAGTGTTATTAATTGGAGACCTAGGAAGAGCCTTAGGTCAACACAGGATGCATGTGTAAATCGCTCAGGATGGCTCACTGACAGATTGGGGAATAGAGCAGATGTTCCCAGAATGCTTTCGATCAGAGCACGGAGACGTGGGTAGCTGTTTTTACGTCTTGGTATTGGAGTCGTGGTACGTCTTGGTATTGGAGTCGTGGTACGTCTTGGTATTGGAGTCGTGGTACGTCTTGGTATTGGAGTCGTGGTACGTCCTTGGTATTGGAGTCGTGGTAGTCTTGGTATTGGGAGTCGTGGTACGTCTTGGTATTGGAGTCGTGGTACGTCTGGTATTGGAGTCGTGGTATTGATGGTCGTGGTAATTGGAGGTCGGTGTGTACGTCTTGGTGTTGGGAGTCGTGGTACGTCTTGGTATTGGAGTCGTGGTACGTCTTGGTATTGGAGTCCGTGGTAACGTCGTGGGTATTGGAGTCGTGGTACGTCTTGGTATTGGAGTCGTGGTATTGGAAGTCGTGGTACGTCCTTAGTATTGTGTTGTTTGCTCCACTAGAAGTTAAAAGGAGTAAGTCCAGTAAGTCATTTTAGAGTTTAATCACTTAAAACGCATTCCGTTCTAAATACATTGTTGACTCCAGGCTTTTTCCTTTCCTCTGTGCTTTTTTTCAATTAAATACATTTTGGACAGTCTTCATGTTTTCTGAGGGTATAATACATATTGTGATGGTGAAATATAGTACCTAACCCAAAATGTCCCAGTGTCATGGCTGACTCTTAATTGTTAAGAGCATGTGGTATATTCCAAGTTTGAAAGCTGCTTTGCTCTTGTGAGTTGAAATGACAGTTTCCCCATCTCTGTTTTTTTGTTTTTGTTGTATTTCACATGGCTGGAGCGTGATTTACGCTTTTATTTTTAATGCGGCGTGGTGTTGGCTTTATGAGCCAGAGTCTGCCCAGGCGTGTGCTGAGGAAGAGCAGAGGACGAGGAGAGAGCGAGAGGGGGATAGATGACGTGTTTGTATCTGGAGTGACACTTCCTTGTTTAGGCTATTTTCTGTTGGCCCACGATTCAGTTGGTCCCTAACTTCTCAGACCAATTAGACAATGGGAAGTGCTACTGAATACAGGAAGCAAATTGAGACATCTGAGAAAATGATCTCTGAGAGTTGGGGATTTGGGTCTTACTACTGAGAGGTTTAGTTGAAGCTGGACTACTGTGCATCCTTATCTGTCGCTGTGTCTCTGTCTGAGCACTGAGGGGCTGCTCTCTTACCCTACAGTACAGCGGAGTGCATCGGATTCCCTTTATTCACCTCGCAAGAACAGATGATCCTAAATACATAAGGGAATAATAGATGTCGTTTTCTTGTGTAAGTGTAGCGTAAGTTTGAAGCTTTTCAATCTTTTATTTGAAATCACTTAGGCTATAAGAATCATATAGCAAGGAGCCATCCAGCATGGTACTTCCTAAACAAAACGCCTTCTAATTGGATAATGCTTTACTTTAGTGCAAGGTTTCTGAATCTCTGTCGTGGGGCCCACCCTGAGTGCATGGTTTGGTTTTTGTCCTAGCACTACACAGCTGATTCCAATAACCAATTCATCATCAAGCTTTCATTATTGGAATCAGCTGTGTAGTGCAAGGGCAAAAACCAAAACGTGCACCCAGGGTGGGCCCCACGACCGAGTTTGGGAAACCCTGCTTTAGTGGTTGGAGTCGTGGTGTTTTGTATCCTACTTGTGGCACAATGGCATTATGCATGGTGTGGACGGATGGGACAGACTAACTCACCATTTTCCTTTGGTTGCTGAGGCAGAATGTGCAGATCTGTTTAGGCTGGGAGTTCTCTGCGTCGTGGGCCGGGGATCCATGCTGATGTAAATAGTGGGCAGAGGAGGTCGCTCCAGCATGGCATGGCTGCCCGTCCCCGCATGTCTCCCCGACCAGCAGCACGTTGCCCAGGTGGGAGATGTAGCTGGACGCCAGCCGCAGKGTCTCGATCTTGGACAGCTTCCTGTCGGCTGGCTCGGTGGGGATGAGGGTCCTCAGGGCAGTGAAGGCCGTGTTCACGCTGTTGGTGCGGTCCCGTTCCCGCGCGTTGGCTGCGTTGCGCTGCCGCGGCAGCCCAGTCGTTGGAGAGATGGAGCCGTCCTGCGAGAGCAACATCTGAGGCGGGAGCTGACCCCCTCCCAGACGCCCTGCTCCAGCACTGCCCGGCTTCCGTTTGCGGCCCCCGACTTTGATGTCATAGCCTCTGGCGTCCAGCCTAAAGGAGCGGTCGTCCGAGCCCGAGCTCTCGCTTCCATTCTCCTCGTCCTCGGACAACATGGAGATGTCTGAGTATAGGTACCGGTTGGGCGCCGGCCGCACCATGGCGAAGGACATGGTCACTGTGCTCTGCAGTTCCAACAGTCAACTAGCTCTATCTCTACTCGGGGCTTTGTTTACTACTGTGACACCTGGACATGCATGGATAGTTCAATGATCACACAGGGGAAAAAGTAACAAGTGTTACCTCAGTATCTCTCTCTAAATCCTTTGACTCCGATGCACTCCAGTCCAGTATGGCGTGGCTCCTCTGTCATTAAAGTCCCATGTGGAGTTTTAACTTTCCTTTCTCTAGGTGAGAAACCAAATGGAGGAATGTCAGGTCCCACTGTGTTTCTCAGATCCTCTCAGGATACTGTTTGTCTCTCTCTCTCGTTCTCTTTCTTGCTCTCTCCTCTCAGATCCACGTCTGCGTGGCTCCCTCAGCTCGGCTCCACGTCTGTCCCTTGCACTTTCTCTCTCTCTTTTACACTCTCTCTCCCAGTGCTCAGATCCACATGTGGTTTCTGTCTGAGAGGTTCGGTATGGTTAGGCTTTATAGCCAGTGGGAGTGTCTGGTGCTACCCCCCTCTCCCTCTCTCTCTCCCTCCTTCCCTTCTTTTCTCCCTCTCTCCCTCCTTCACTCTGTATGCAAATGTCCCAGCTGGCTGTGGGAGCTTGGGGAGGGAGGGAGGGAGGGAGGGAGGGAGGGAGTGAGTCCAGCACAGTGTGGATCTACTATCTGCTACTATCTGCTTCCTTATTTAATCAGACTCGGGGAAAAGCCATGGAAAGAAGCTTCCGGAAACCATTGTGTGAAAGAGGGAGTCTTTTGTTGAAGACCGGCTGCTCTGGGCGCTCTCTAATACTGATTAATTGTGTGTAAACTGGACGCACACAAACACTACGGGCGGCCCATAAAACTCCTGCAAAGTTAAAGACCGATTTAAATGTCAGCGGTTCAAAATGGGGAACCCCGTTTCTCATCTTTTTATTTTTCCAAATGTGTGGCATAACCCCTAACTTAACCCCAGTGCAGTCAAGCTGGGAGGTGAAGGCTCTTACTTAGCTAGAAAATGTAACATCATCCCACTCTTTCTCATCAGTGTTTCCCACCCAATGACAGAGTGTGATTCTTCAGAGGTTTACTTGGGGAGTTTAGGACTAACCCCCACAACAAGACTGATGCTGTCATGGTGTCTACGTTGGTTCCATCACTCTGGGGAGTGAGTTGTCTTTCACTTTTGTGTTCCTCCTTTAACCCAGACTGGATCCATTTAGTCATGCTGCTTGAACCAAAAAGAAACTACATGTGGTGCAGAGGGACTATACGTCAGGTAGCTTAGCACACCTGTTTGTCACTGAATCATCCTGTGGCAGAAAGACAAATGGAAGAACCGTTCTCAAGACTCCGTTAGGTTTGACAATCCAGTGTATGACAGATGTTGGCCTTACTGTTTGTGTTATTGGACGTTGACGCATCAACGACGCTTGATGTTTCCACATTACGGAAA
This sequence comes from Salvelinus sp. IW2-2015, assembly GCF_002910315.2. Taxonomy (NCBI): domain Eukaryota; kingdom Metazoa; phylum Chordata; class Actinopteri; order Salmoniformes; family Salmonidae; genus Salvelinus; species Salvelinus sp. IW2-2015. The sequence continues at coordinate 4,031,325 of NC_036869.1, forward strand.
GCGACTTGATCTCCCTTAAGTCAATTCTTAATGTTCAGGAAGCCCCAGAGATGGTTTCTGTTGACGGTCATATATGTTCTCTTTGCCTGACACCAGACGGCCATTAAACAGATTGTTCTTCTAGCATGAAGATGGTCAATTACTCAGTGCTGTACGTAACGCTTACATACAGACTGGCACAGCGGGTGAGGGTTGACAGGGTAATTCTCATAGGGTTAGAAAGAACTCTTTCACAGAGATATTGTCAAAATGCTTTTAATTGGTTGAAAGAATATTAAACTCATTTGACTGGCCAGGTACAATTGACCTATGAAGTCATTCAAGTGACAAACCAAATATTCTAATCTCGACTGAAAATTCTAAAATGTGTGACCAGTCCTCTATTCCACTAATAATACTTATAATTCATCATCTTTATACCGGTACGTCAGATCATTTAATGATGTGGTCGTCTATTGGTCCCTCCCTGGTTTGAACCGATCYAGCCTGTAACGGTAGCCTCTTCCTAATGATGTGACTCGGAGTCTAACAGGCCCATAGAGTACAGGCCGTTTCCAGGAAGGATYACGACATGGAGCTCCTGTCTATTTCTCTTGTGATCTTCTCCATTAGTTAGATTTGGGACTGGAGTACCGTCCCATAATGCTTGGTCTCCTACTAAGCGTACAACCAGTAAATAACCATCCATTTTAAATATTACTTTTTATAAATGTGATTAGGTTTAGTTAAGATGACACAAAATAGCCGTATTAGCATTTTGGCTAATTCTATAGTTAATTGTTTTCTCAATGTCACTGGTAAGTGAACTTGTCTTAACAAGGTTGGGACATAAAATTGCATATTTAAAGCTTTCGCATTCTTATGCACTCATAAATTCTTAAAGAGATCTTATCTATTTTAATAGATGGAAGGAAAAGTCCTTGATTCTTTATTAAAAAGGAAATGGGATGTTTGGATTTGTTTTATTTGCAGCATTAAATRATTAGTGAGCTTATAAATGCAACGGTAGTGAAATAATGTTTTCCTCAAGTCAAAACATGTCCTCCGATTTATCTTCTTCCAAATACACTTTTCCTCTTATTCTTTCTCGGTCGAAGCAATTGGAATAAAATCTTGAGTTGTCTGATTTCGTTTTTATTTCCTTGTGAAACCAATTTTGAAGTAGGATGGATTTAACAGTCMGTGTTTTATAATGCTCTAAGCAGACCAAGTATACATTTGCCCTCAACGGCTGAGATGCACTCATTAGTCTTATTCCATATAGATATGTGTAAGTCAATGACACTTGAGGTATTTGTATTGCCTTATTTGTCCTTTCTCACTCCATGCAATGGATTTTATTGACAGCGACATGTTGGACAGTGGGTCCCCAAACAAGCAAGGCTGTTTCGCCTCAGTTTTGTACACACATTTTTCAGTGCTAAATGTTTGATTATTTTTACAGTAAAGAGAGATGGATACCATTTATTCAGAATGCTGAATGTATCTTTTAATCCTCTTGATGGATTCAGTGTTTGGAAATGGCAGTAGATGAACTAGGCTGCATCAGGTCAAATGCATCTGGTCTGACTACAGACAACTGTACTATATGATTCATGACTAACTAAGTTCAGAAGTTTCTCTTTTGAAATACAATCCATGATCTCTTTTTAGGGTTGAGCTAATGCCCACCTTTCCTCGCTATTACAGACAGCAGGCCATTTCTCTGGCAGCAGTTAATTAACAATGGAAGGAATCGGCTCATAACATGACAGCATTCATTAAGAGGTTCCTCTTCTTCAGATGTCTCGTTTTGTTACCTCATAAATGCTGACATGGAGAGTAACAGATGACGATGCTTGTTATCTTCCTGTCAGAGCGGCCAGCCCACTCCTTCCTCCCACCTTATAGGAGAAATGCATCCAGTCTGCCATCTGACAGTCATTAGCTCCTTATAACTTCCACGGTGCGACATCTAATCCAGTTCCCCATCTGTGGAAAGCACTTTCTCAACCTCCTTCCCTCCCTCTATCCAGACACCAGCACCCTTGCGTGGGTTTGTCTCAGGCCAGAGTCCTGTTAAGTCTGATACGACTCCCACTGTCCCCCGTGCCTGACCACAAACCGCCAATCAGAGAGGAGGCTTAGACTAGTCCAGGCCGGTGGGATAAGCTCTCGCTCTCTCCCGCTCCCTCGCTTTGTCCTGCTCTCTCTCGCTCGCTCTCTCGCTCGCTCTCTCGCTCGCTCTCTCGCACGCGCTCTCTCGCACGCGCTCTCTCGCCTCTCTCCGCACGCGCTCTCCTCGCACTCGCTCTCTCGCATCGCTCGCTCTTCCGCACGCGCTCTCTCGCACGCGCTCTCTCGCACGCGCTCTCTCCGCACGCGCCTCTCTCGCGCCGCTCTCTCGCACGCGCTCTCTCGCACTCGCTCTCTCGCACTCGCTCTCTCTCGCTCTCCCGCCCTCGCCTCCTCCGCCTCGCTCTCTCGCACTCGCTCCCTCGCGTCTCTCTTGCTCGCCTCTCGCTCTCCTCTGCTCCCTCGCTCTCTCGCTCACGCTCCCTCCTCCCTCCTCTTCTCTTGCTCCCTCGCTCTCTCTCTCCCTCGCTCCCTCGCTCTCCTCTGCTCCCTCGCTCTCTCTTGCTCCCTCGCTCTCTCTGTCGCATGCCCTCGCTCTCCCTTGACTCTCTCTTGCTCCCTCGCTCTCTCGCGCTCCCTCGCTCTCTCGCGCTCCCTCGCTCTCCCTCGCTCGCGCACTCGCGCGAACGTTCTCGCGCTCTCGCTCGCGCGCACGTTCTCGCGCTCTCTCTCGCGCGCACGTTCTCGCGCTCTCTCTCGCGCGCACGTTCTCGCTCTCTCTCTCGCGCGCACGTTCTCGCTCTCGCTCTCGCTCTCTCTCGCGCGCACGTTCTCGCTCTCGCTCTCTCTCGCGCGCACGTTCTCGCTCTCACGTTCTCGCTCTCGCTCTCTCTCGCGTTCTCGCTCTCTGTCTGGTCTGTCTGTCATGTGGACCTGGGGGTGTTTCTGGTCTGGACGGGCCGGAGCTCAGGAGCTGAGAAATGCTCAGGCTCAGTACTGCTCCTAATGCAACCCAGACGACATAGCGGCGAGAGCAGCTGCGCTTATAAAACAAAGTACAGAGTGGGACGGTGGAGAACCTGTTAGGCTCACAACAAACCATGACTTAAATTAATTTATTCAATGGGGAGGAGGTAAGTTTATTCCCCCCCCCGAAAAAGAGCAAAAAATGCAATTAGCTTGGACCTTTTGTTCTTGAGTTCGAAATTGCTCACTCCGGCTTTTCCGTCGTTAAAGTGTTCCTTTCTTACCCTTTTCCTTTTTTTTATGGCGTGTTTTCTCTCGGGTACATTTACAATGCATTAAGCATATAAACAGGTTGGAAATACAAAAGGAACCGGAGCAATACTGCTCAGTTCTGTCGGTTCAGGAGTCTAATAATAATAAGAGGGAGAGCTGGAGAAGGGGACCACATTTGGCCCTGATCATCTGGGTGTGTTTTGTCCAGTCACCCATGGAACACTGTGACAGTTTTGGTCAGTTATTTTTCATCTAAAACCTGAMGCTTCGGGCTGGTTTTGAGAACCCCAACCTTTTTAATGTTTTTAGATCTCAGAAATGAATTTTCTCACAGGAAGTACATTCATTCAATTAATTAATTTATCTGCAAAATTTCTTGTGGAGCTCTCAAGAGCAGTAGTGGTGGTGCGTGGGTAAAATCACAGGGGTAGCCAATCCAGGGGGGAAAAAGCCATATTACAACCTATGTGTTGTGATAATTGCGTTGTTTGTTCTATAACCTGTTAGTTCATATGCCTTGACACCATTATATATAGGCCTAAGGCCGAGACAATAAGAAGACAGAATAAATTCAGCCACACCTTTGTTTCATCACAAAACCAGAGAGCAACATCTGTCTGGTGAAGTCCACAAAACATATTACATGTACCAAACAGTTACATGACCTACAGCATGGTCAAGGAAGGTAATGTTTCCAACATTTTTGGACTACTGAACAACTGTTGATTTAGAACCACAGAGTTACTGCAAGTCACAAAGAAAACAGGAGCTGCCTCCACTCTTCCAGCACCATTTCAACCTCAACATCTCAACATCATCTAATCACCTCTGCTTAGTCTAATACAGTGACAACTAAAAGATACAAAAAACGATTTAGTTCAACCAACGTAAGCTATATATGATGTGGCTGTCCATGGTACGTGTGTGTGTCACCCTACTTGTATAGAAATGCCAATGCCATCCTTCTCTTTCATGTTGCCTAAACGGTATATGACTCTGTCATACAGCTAGTTAACATTAGCATACTACATCTACCTACATGTTTAACTTCCGTCCTTTCCGGACAGGGGCACAATGTATGAATTTATGGTTGGATCAGAATCGCTGTTATAATCATTGGTCAGTARGGAGAATTAAGTAAAACCACAAGGCCAAATCGCTATCTCCATCCATGGCTAATTTAGGAAAGGGATGATTTTAGCTAGCTATCTAGCCACCGGAGGACAGCAACCCAACAAGATGCAACAAATCTTTTTTTTTTTTTAACTTTCAATAATGACGTTTGGCTTGTGATGTGATTGGTTTGAAGCCAGTTTCGCTTCCCTTTAAACTTTTTTTGGGTGGGCCAGACCGTTCGCAGCAGAGCTCACTCAGTTTAGTTCAACGCTGATTGGCTATTATTATAATTTTTTTAATTATCAAGGGAGGCCAAATGCTCGCTGGCTTCCCTTGCATTCAATGCTACAGGGGCAAGAATGCCGTACTCTTTCTGACCAGACAGCATGAGATAGATACCCTACACATACTGAGACAGAGGGTGCTGTTTTATTGCTTTCTCTGGTGAGATCCTTTTAGCAGCCTCTTGCAAATTGAAAGACATTTATGAAACACAATTTCTTGGTAAATGTTTTAGGTAGCCTAGCTTCCCTTGGCAGCCATGAATACATGCCGCTGCTCAAGAGTTAATTGAAACAAACACGCAAAGCTCAGCCAAATGGCTGTCATGGATTAGTCATTAAAAACTCCCTATCGTCTTTTGGGAGATGACCCCCCCTCCTGTAGCCTCACTGTTCTTCTGTCCAAACTGCAGCATAATATCTCTTACCAGAAGGATATTGCTTGCTGCAAGCGCCACACCCTTAAATGGACCTGAAGTAGTAGTAATGTGACAATCTTTTCGGGCCCGTGTTGATTTTCACATATTATTCATGCAGGCTTCTTGGGTTTTGGATATTATTCCATGGTCATTTTCCAATTTCATTTTTCCACCAGGCTGTTAGTGGTGGCTGTAAGAGGCAACTCTAATGGGCTGCGTGCTGCTGCCACTCATGGAAGCCACACACATGCTTGCTCTCACACACACGCGCTTTCTCACTCGGCGCTCACACAACACACGCTATATAATACACAGACACACACACTATAGCATGTGTTTGCGCACATTCTTTCAGCAGGCGCATATTCTGTTTTGGATTGGCTGAGTGGAAAAGTAGGGGTGGCTGGATTCCTTTAGTGGGGTAAAGATTACTGGGATTATAAATMATCCCATTAGAGGGAAATGTAAACCTACATTTGTGGAGAGAGGGAGGAGGCTGAGGCAGGCTGCTGCGTRTGCACATGGCACGTCACTCACATGCCTGTGCCCAGTAAGTATATCTATACAGTGAGGAATAGGCTTCAGAAAGCATCCATCTAAAGTAGCCTGGCTCCAACTGCTACTCACTTAAGTCACTTAAGTCTAAGCTTTTCCATTGCTTTCTAGTCCAGTAGTAGGCTTCATCTGTGTCCGTGCCCAAAACCAGCCATGTCTCCAAGTAGCCGAGTAGCCTAAACCCGCTTGAAGCAATGCATTTCCATAGACAGCTGCTGACGTCAAGAGGAACTGCCCAAACCAACCAGTCTGGCAGTGCCAGTATAATTAGGCCCACTTCACTTCAGCAAACGTTTCTAACACTTTTCATACTTAGAAGCTCTGCACTCTGCGTATTCCTATTTACTACAGTATAATTTCCCACAATAAATCGTTGAAAGTAGCACCCACAGATTCATTTCACTTGTTCTTGTGAATAAGATGTCCGAACCGTGCCAAGCAAGCAAAGCAATTTTCGAAGTTGAAACCCCCTCACTAGTTACGCTCTAATGCATCCATTCCCTACTCAAAGTTGCTCATACAGGGCTTTCTTTATATTACGGACACTGCAGTCAGTAAAAACTAGCGTGTGTGACTGCAGCCTAGGCTACTGGCTGTTATTCACAATAGGCAATACAAATGAAAATGCAACATGGCCATGACAGCCTCAGATGTTGGTTGTTAAGCATATTAATGACAGAACACACAGGCAGATGAGGAGACACCAACACGTGGAGATGGTATTCAAGGCCAGTCCAGTTTATCCCCAACACTTGGATAATATGGTAACAAACATGGTGGGGACGGACGGTCATGGTTGTCATCAGAAAGCCACAGGAGCCCGGTCGGAAACCTAAAGATGAAGTCCACGATGTCCCCCCTTTTTTCCCCTAAAAATAAAAAGGGGACATTTGTGACCATTTGGGGTTGAAGAAAAAAAATAATCCCGTCTAATAATGTCTTAAAATTGTCTGTCATGGAAAAGAAAATGAGCTGAATGTGGTTGGTTTTCCATCAGGCCAGCTAGTGTTGCAGAGCAGGGGGTGTTGCAGAGCAGGGGGGATGTTGCAGAGCAGGGGGGATGTTGCAGAGCAGGGGGGATGTTGCAGAGCAGGGGGTGTTGCAGAGCAGGGGGTGTTGCAGCGGATGTTGCAGAGCAGGGGGGATGTTGCAGAAGCAGGGGATGTTTGCAGAGCAGGGGTATGTTGCAGGAGCAGGGGGTGTGCAGTGTTGCAGAGAGGGGGGATGTTGGCAGAGCAGGGGGGGATTCTGTTGCGAGCAGGGGGGGGATGTTGCAGAGCAGGGGGGGATGTTGGCAGAGCAGGGGGGGATGTGTTGCAGAGCAGGGGGGGTTGCAGAGCAGGGGATGTGATCAGATCTGATGGGGACAGGCAGATGGCACTTCTTTTCTACAGAAACATTTACTTTTATTATCTCTTATTGTTGAATTGTCGAAGGAACCTGCAAGTAAGCATTTTGTTGGACAGTGTATCCCATGTGTATCCTGTAGATACGACTACTCAAACCTGAAACTATGGACATGAACAAGAACAACAGATTTTTTTCAGTTTTAGGGCCGATATAGTATAACTACAGACTAGACTTGGCATTCATAATACTTGCTCTATAAATTATTGTTTTTTGTTTATTTTTTCTAAAACCAAGACACTTCTGTCTAGTAGGATAATCTGGATGTGATTAATGATGTTGACCTGCTATCCTCTATGGATATCTGTTGTTTTTTGAACATGCTCTGTCTTTTACAGTAACTGGTTGTCTGTCACTTGACAACAGTGAGACAGCAGCTCTGTTCCCAGGAGGGTCTCCTTCTCCTGTTCCCAGGAGGGTCTCCCCTTCTCAGCCTCAGAGACAGACAGGGACACTGACAGATGTGTGTGTGATGCTTGCGGTGGGCAGACGCATCCATAAACGTCTGAAATATCAAACACACTTTGCTAATTGACCTCTGTGGTTGTACTGGGACCAAGGAACCCAGACCACAAAATCTGCAGCACCAACCGGCACATCCGCCCACCACCTTCCACCCCCTCGTCAGCTCAGCTGGTGAATGCATTAGCTAGCTTGGGGTCTGGTCCCGATTCCTCTTGTCTTTCATATGGGCCCCTGCACCACGCCTGTCCCTTTTTTAAAACGTGTTAATTCAGGAAAGCTGCTTAGTTTGACAAACTGTCATGGGATAATTTAGTTTTCAGCACATCAATCATACCAGGCTTATCATTATGTCCCCCTGTCGTGTTTGGGGAACCATGACGTCACTTGGTCCAGAACCATGACGTCAGGTCCAGTTGTTTTTCCCAGCGCAGAGAGACTGACCATAGAAACAGGTTCTGTTGAAGTTAGCATAACTATTTGGTCGCTGAACCAGTACTGCTATAATTGACAACTGTTTTGTGAATGTTTCCACTAGACTAATAGATCCACTAGCTGAGTTATTTTTGGGGTGGTTATTATTGCTAATAAGTTATCTGAATAGCATCACTGTGTTGTACAGTGACTTTGAGGCGGGTCTGAAATCACTTAGTGATTTATCATGTGGACAGATACATCAAACAGACCCGTTACAGTGAGGCAGCAGTGGGCGGCCATGTCCAGACGTGTACTCCTGTGTGTCTCTGAGACAGAGCAGACAGACGGACAGCATTCCGGAGGGCTTTGACCATGGCAGAGGAAACAACTCAGAGCAGAGCTTATGGCTAAACCTGCTGTGGATACACTGCTACATCCTCTCAGGGGGGAGACTTGGGAGGGTGTAAAGGGGTGAGGGGATGGGACAGCCACCTTTCCTCTCCCACTCTTTCTCCATCCCCCCTGGGAGAATCCCTAGAGTTTTCACCAGGGACCAGCAGAACCAGCTCTCATGTGGTACGATTTCTTAAATCCAGGCACCTCCACTCTATTATACTGAGCAGTAGGGGTGTAATGGTTCACCAAACGGTTCACCACGTCTAGGTACGTATTGCGGTTTTGGGGTCATGTTTTGGTACAGCGGTGAAATTAATTGCCAACAATTACTGTAGTTCATTTTTGTTTATTTAAGGAAATGTAAAGTGTTGTTTTTCCTGATTCCATATGATCATGAGTCATATAATACCCGATGAGAAATACCAACACTTTGTGTTTACTTAAATTACTCAACAACAACACTAAAATAAAGTGCAGTGTGTGTGTGAAAACAATATGCAAACATGACTCAGATGGTGTATAGGCCTATGCTATATGTTCTTACAAAGTAAAAAATATGCGTACTTGTGACTCATAAAGGGGGCATGTCTGTAGCACGCTACTTTCCATTTCCACTCCAGGGTAATGTGATGGGCTGTCAATGTCAAGTAGCTTTCTGTAGCCCTGGAGGTCCATCCGTCCGTTATAAGCACATCACGGGGTGCGTTGGCCAATTCATTGACAACGTTGGCTTTAACTTGCTTATATAGAGCGGGTACTACCTGTGCGAGAGGGGGCAACCTGTGCGAGAGGGGGCAACCTGTGCGAGAGGGGGCAACCTGTGCGAGAGGGGGCAAAGTTCGTAACGTGGCTCGAGCACTTCCACGAGGTGCTGAAACCCCCTATTTTTCTCAAACGCTATAAACAAACCTGTCGCGCTTGTCATGTCTTTGGCCTGGTCAGAATCAGCTGTGAAGGGCTGCTTGAATGCAGATGGGAGACCGTTGTGGTGTTGGCAGCTGCATAGGCTATTCTCGTTGAACAGTGGCCACGTACTTTTTCTGTTCTTCGCTGTTGGAATCGACTGGGAAGACCAAAATGTTCTCAAACTGGAAATTTAAAACGATGATGTTGAATCCTCTTGGTTTATTGATCCCACCACTCACCATCGTACAGAACTAGTTCCCGGCTGCGCCTCAAAAGAACAGTGTGAAATGCAGCAATGGCGAAAGGTGCAAAAAGATGTRCGCAGCCATGTAATTACCACAAATGGCTTGTTTGTGAAGTTTGCCATATTGTACGTCGCTCTCTTATTCMTTTGTTGTATCGGTATTAATACTGTATACATGATCCCAATTCTAGCTCCACGACGGACACTTTCTTTTTATTTAGTTTTTATGAAAAAGTTGATTGTGCTGATTTACTGGAACATTGAATGATGTTGTGCACCATAGTTTAAGAACTCTATGGGTAGTGCTAAAAACAATGACGTCGTAGAAGAATTCCTCCGTCTTTATGCACCTTCACCATTTCAGCATTTCATGTTGATTACAACATGTGTACAGGTTCTAGTTGTTTCAATGTAATAGCCTGAAATGTTTTCAGCTCAGATTCACTCGAGGCATACAACACATCATAGGCATAGCCTATAGGCCTAGTGTGTTGTTCACAATACGGATTGAACCTAAGTCCCTGTACTGAACGGTTCTGTAGAATATGTGTACTGTTTCCCCTCTAGTGAGCAGGCCCAGCTACATCCTTTAGGATCTGAAGGGAGAAATGGGCTTTACTTAGGTGGGTTGTTGGGAAGAGGTGATGTCAAGTGGGAACTATTGTGCCCAGCCAGAGTTTGTTTACCAGTTCGTCTCTCCATTACCCACAGTTCAGTCACTTTATTTTTAGGGAACTAGTTTCGAGAATTTGCAACKACAACAAAATTGTTACCTTCCAGGATTTAGACTTGCTGGAGAGCTGGGAATGCTGCACTTCCAGGAATGTTGCTTCTGGTCCAAAAACAACTTCCAGACTAGTGGTTAGTGATTGGCAGCCTGGCGAGGGAGGGAAGGAGGGTGGGTTGCTAAAGAGGTGTGTTGGTTTGGGTAATCTCTTCAGTGTAGTTATGTGGCTCTGTTGCACACAGAGACGTTATCCCTCTGACCTCCGTCTCATAGATGGACATACTGTAGGCCTTTGGTCTTCAGTAGACATGGATAGACCTTTGGTCTTCAGTAGTAAGTAGGCTAGAGACAGAGTTCCAGAATTCTGGTACATTTCCCCCAAAATCCCAGGTTTCCCTAAAATCCTGGTCAGAAGATTCCTGGTATCAGGGGGGAATAAGCGTGAAATCAGGAATCCCCAACCAGGACTTCCTGAAAACCTGGACATTTTGCAACCTGAGCTACACTGAAAAGTAGACGTTCAATGACGGTCTTCAGACTGAGAGATATTTATAACGGACAGTCACAGACATGTGTTCATGGTTTGCTGATTCCACTGAGTCATTGGGTATGGGACTGATTCATTCCCTGTGACACACAGTGGAGTGGAGGGAGGACTGACTGGACTGAGCCTTCAGTCATCCCTGTGACCTGAGACCATCATTCCTTCTTTTCTGGAGATCAAAGTCACTCTGCCACTAGTGAGAGTGTCTTTCCATCGGAGTGAGAGTGATAGGCTTGTGTCTTTCCATCACAGACGGAGGGAGAGAGTCTAAAGGTAATGACTGGAGGTCGATCGATTAATCGGCATGGACGATTTTATTTAGGGCCGATTTTCAAGTTTTCATAACAATCGGTAAACTGCTTTTTTTGGACGCCGATTACATTGCAATCCATMAGGAAACTGCATGGCTACGCGAGTGCAGTGTCAAAAAGACCTTGTGGCTGCAAGGAGCCAATGTAAGTTGCTAGCTAGCATTAAACTGATCTTATAAAAATCAATCAATCTTCACATAATCACTAGTTAACTACACATGGTTGATTGATATTACTAGGTTAACTAGCTTGTCCTGCATTGCATATAWTCAGCCTGTTAATTTATCATCGAATCACAGCCTACTTCAACTTCGCCAAACGGGTGATTATTTAACAAAAGCGCATTCGCGAAAAAAGCACTATCGTTGCACAAATGTACCCAACCATAAACATCAATGCCTTTCTTAAAATCAATACACAAAAGTAGATTTTTATAAACCTGCATATTTAGTTCAAATAAATGCATGTTAGCTGGCKATATTAACTAGGGAAATTGTGTCACTTCTTCTCTTGCGTTCAGTGCAAGCAGAGTCAAGGTATATGCAAAAGTTTGRGCCGCCTGGCTTGTTGCGAACTGTGTTTCTTCCTAACAAAGACCGTAATTAGTTTGCCAGAGTTTTACATAATTATGACATAACATTGAAGATTGTGCATTGTAACAGCAATATGTAGACTTAGGGTTGCCACCCATTCGACAAAATACGTAATGGTTCCGTATTTCACTGAAAGAATATATATTAGGTTAAAATTAAAGGGTTCATTCAGTATTATTGTAATTGTCATTATTACAAATATATATACAGTTGAAGTTTACATACACTTAGGTTGGAGTCATTAAACTAGTTTTTCAACCACTCCAAACATTTCTTGTTAACAAACTATAGTTTTGGCAAGTCGGTTAGGACATCTACTTTGTGCATGACACAATTAATTTTTCCAACAACTGTTTACAGACAGATTATTTCACTTATAATTCACTGTATCWCAATTCCAGTGKGTCAGAAGTTTACATACACTAAGTTGACTGTGCCTTGAAACAGCTTGGAAAATTCCAGAAAATTGTCATGGCTTTAGAAGCTTCTGATAGGCTAATTGACATAATTTGAGTCAATTGGAGGTGTACCTGTGGATGTATTTCAAGGCCTACCTTCAAACTCAGTGCCTCTTTGCTTGACATCATGGGAAAATCAAAAGAAATCGGCCAAGACCTAAAAGAAAAATAATTGTAGACCTCCACAAGTCTGGTTCATCCGTGGGAGCAATTTTCAAATGCCTGAAGGTACCATGTTCATCTGTACAAACAATAGCATGCAAGAATAAACACCATGGGACCACACAGCCGTCATACCGCTCAGGTAGGAGACGCGTTCTGTCTCCTAGAGATGAACGTACTTTGGTGCGAAAAGTGCAAATCAATCCCAGAACAACAGCAAATGACCTTATGAAGATGCTGGAGGAAACGGGTACAAAAGTATCCACAGTAAAATGAGTCCTATATCGACATAACCTGAAAGGCTGCTCAGCAAAGAAGAAACCACTGCTCCAAAACCGCCATAAAAAAGCCAGACTACGGTTTGCAACTGCAGATGGGGACAAAGATTGTACTTTTTGGAGAAAATGTCCTCTGSTCTTAATGAAACAAAAATAGAACTATTTGGCCAAAATGAACATCGTTATGTTTGGAGGAAAAAGAGGAAGGCTTGCAAGCCGAAGAATACCATCCTAACCGTGAAGCACGGGGTTTGGCAGCATCATGTTGTGGGGGTGCTTTGCTGCAGGAAGGACTGGTGCACTTCACAAAATAGATGGCATCATGAGGAGGGAAATTTATGTAGATATATTGAAGCAACATCTCAAGACATCAGTCAAGAAGTAAAACCTTGGTTGCAAATGGGTCTTCCAAATGGACAAAGACCCCAAGCATATTTCCAAAGTTGTGGCAAAATGGCTTAAGGACAACAAAGTCAAGGTATTGAAGTGGCCATCGCAAAGCCCTGACCTCAGTCCTATAGAAAATGTGTGGGCAGAACTGAAAAAGGCGTGTGCGAGCAAGGCGGCCTACAAACCTGACTCGGTTACACCAGCTCTGTCAGGAGGAATGGGCCAAAATTCACCCAACTTATTGTGGGAAGCTTGTGGAAGGCTACAAGAAACATTTGACCCAAGTTAAATAATTTAAAGGCAATGCTACCGAATACTAATTGAGTGTATGGAAACGTCTGACCCACTGGGAATGTGATGAAAGAAATAAAAGCTGAAATCATTCTTTCTACTATTATTCTGACATTTCACATTCGTAACCTCTCTTGGGTATGTTGGGACGTTAGCGTCCCACCTCTTCAACAGCCAGTGAAACTGCTGGGCGCCAAATTCAAATACAGAAATACTCATAAAAATTCAGAAAACAAAACATATTTTACATAGGTTTAAAGATGAACGTCTTGTGAATCCAACCACGGTGTCAGATTTAAAAAATGCTTTACGGCGAAAGCATACCTTACGATTATTTGAGAACATAGCCCACTAGACAATTCATTACAAACAGTAACCAGCCAAGTAGAACAGAGTCAGAAATAGCAGATAAAATTAATCCCTTATGATATTCATATGTTGCACTCAGCAGACATTTATGAGGAAATGAATGTTTCTTTTGTTCGATAAAGTCTCTTTATATACAAAAACCTTGCGCGTTTTCTTCAGTAATCCACAGGCCCAAACGCAGTCAAAACAGGAAGACAAAAAAATCAAAATTGTATCCGTAAAGTTCATAGAAACATGTCAAACGATGTTTATATTCAATCCTCTGTGTTTTTTAGCCTAAATAATCGATAAAATTTCAACCGGACAATAACGTCTTCAATTTAAAAGGTAAACAAGAATTGCTCTCTCTCTGTCGAGCGCATGAAAAAGCTCTGCGACACTTTAGCATCCAGTCATTCCGAATGCTCTTATTCCCTCATTTTTCAGAATACAAGCATGAAACTATTTCTAAAGACTGTTGACATCTAGTGGAAGGCATAGAAACTGCAGTTTGAGTCCTAAGTCAATGGATACTGTAATGGCATTGAATAGAAAACTACAAAACAAAAACTACTTCTTGAATGGATTTTTCTCATGTTTTTGCCTGCCAAATCAGTTCTGTTATACTCACAGACACTATTTGAACAGTTTTGGAAACTTTAAGTGTTTTCTACCAAATCTACCAGTTATATGCATATCATATCTTCTGGCCCGAGAAGCAGGCAGTTTAATTTGGGCATGCATTTCATCCAAAATTCCGAATGCTGCCCCTACCCTAGTGAAGTTATAATAAAGTGTTGATCCAAACTGACCGGGAGCTTTTACTGGGATTAAATGTCAGAATTGTATAAAACTGACTTTATATATATTTGGCTACGGTGTATGAAACTTCCGACTTCAACTGTATAAAAATCGCCGATTTAATCGGTATCGGCTTTTTTTGTCCTCCAATAATCGGTATCTCCGTTGAAAAATCATAATCGGTCGACCTCTAGTAATGACCCCCACTCTGACATCATCACCTCTGTCTGATTCAGGATGGCACCACTTAATTCCCTCCAAATGATCAATAAAGCTCGTTCAGTTGTTTACACTACAGAAGGTACAGCTCATGTCATGTGGTCTACTAGTCTGGCTGTCCTCTAGCGCTCTACTAGTCTGGCTGTCGCCTACCGCTCTACTAGTCTGGCTGTCCTCTAGCGCTCTACTAGCCTGGCTGTCCTCTAGCGCTCTACTAGCCTGGCTGTCCCCTAACGCCTCTACTAGTCTGGCTGTCCTCTAGCGCTCTACAGTCTGGCTGTCCTCTAGCGCTCTACTAGTCTGGCTGTCCTCTTGCGCTCCTACTAGTCTGGCTTCCTCTAGCTGCTCTTACTAGCCTGGCTGTCCTCTAGCGCTCTACTAGTCTGGCTGTCCCCTAACGCTCTACTAGTCTGGCTGTCCTCTAGCGCTCTACTAGTCTGGCTGTCCCCTAACGCTCTACTAGGTCTGGCTGTCCCCTAACGCTCTACTAGTCTGGCTGTCCTCTAGCGCTCTACTAGCCTGGCTGTCCTCTAGCGCTCTACTATCTGGCTGTCCTCTATCGCTCTACTAGCCTGGCTGTCCTCTAGCGCTCTACTAGCTCTGGCTGTCCTCTAGCGCTCTACTAGCCGGCTGTCCTCTAGCGCTCTACTAGTCTGGCTGTCCCTAACGCCTCTACTAGTCTGGCTGTCCTCTAGCGCTCTACTAGTCTGGCTGTCCCTAACGCTCTACTAGTCTGGCTGTCCCTAGCGCTCTACTAGCTGGCTGTCCTCTATCGCTCTACTAGCCTGGCTGTCCTCTAGCGCTCTACTAGTCTGGCTGTCCTCTATGCGCTCTACTAGCCTGGCTGTCCTCTAGCCGCTCTACTAGTCTGGCTGTCCCTAACGCCCTCGACTAGTCACAAGGTTGCTGCTTTTAATGATGACACTTGGTTTTGGCCCACATGTGATAACACTATAAACTCAAAACCAATTATTTATTTTTTTCCCCTATTTTTTTTTTAATGTCCTTTCAGCTTCACTGTGGAAAGCACAAGCGGGCGGTAAGAGAAGGCTTATTTGAGCACTTTGATGCGTTGGGATCATGAGGCAGTCTGGTCCCCTGCTCAGGTTATAGTCCATTTTAAATCAGTAAGGGGTTGTAAGTGAGCATTATGGAGGGGTTTCTGTTTATTTCTCTGCCTAGTGGAATAGTGGGTACATTAGTGATGGCATTCTCTCTGCCTAGTGAATAGTGGGTACATTAGTGATGGCATTTCTCTCTGCCTAGTGAATAGTGTGGTACATTAAGTGATGGCATTTCTCTCTGCCAGGTGGAATAGTGGGTACATTAGTGGATGGCATTTCTCTCTGCCTAGTGGAATAGTGGGTACGTTAGTGATGGCATTTCTCTCTGCCTAGTGGAATAGTGGGTACGTAGTGATGGCATTTCTCTCTGCCTAGTGGAATAGTGGGTACGTTAGTGATGGCATTTCTCTCTGCCTAGTGGAATAGTGGGTACGTTAGTGATGGCATTTCTCTCTGCCTAGTGGAATAGTGGGTACGTTAGTGATGGCATTTCTCTCTGCCTAGTGGAATAGTGGGTACGTTAGTGATGGCATTTCTCTCTGCCTATGGAATAGTGGGTACGTTAGTGATGGCATTTCTCTCTGCCTAGTGGAATAGTGGGTACGTTATGGATGGCATTTCTCTCTGCCTAGTGGAATAGTGGGTACGTTAGTGATGGCATTTCTCTCTGCCTGTGGAATAGTGGGTACGTTAGTGATGGCATTTCTCTCTGCCTAGTGGAATAGTGGGTACGTTTAGTGATGGCATTTCTCTCTGCCTAGTGGAATAGTGGGTACGTTAGTGATGGCATTTTCTCTCTGCCTAGTGAATAGTGGGTACGTTAGTGATGGCATTTCCTCTGCCTGGTGGAATAGTGGGTACGGTAGTGATGGCATTTCTCTCTGCCTGTGGAATAGTGGTACGTTAGTATGGCATTTCTCTCTGCCTAGTGGAATAGTGGGTACGTTAGTGATGGCATTTCTCTCTGCCTGTGGAATAGTGGGTACGTTAGTGATGGCATTTCTCTCTGCCTAGTGGAATAGTGGTACGTTAGTGATGGCATTCGTCTGTAAAGGTCTGTAGTCTGGATAGACAAGCTCATATGCATAGATGCACATCACAGACTCCACTGGATCTCGAGCAAATCACAGCACCAAAAGTCTACCGTCATCCCCCTACTACAACTAAATCACACCACACACACCACACACACACACCACACACACACACACACACACACACACACACACACACCTCCTCGCTCCTCTAGTGTTAATCCTAATCAATCACCAATGCACACACACACACCACACACACACACACACACACACACCACACACACACACACACACACACCTCTCCTTCTCTAGTGTTAATCCTAAATCAATCACCATACACACACACACACACACACCACACACACACCACACACACACATCTCTCCTTCTCTAGTGTTAATCCTAAATCAATCACCATACACACACACACCACACACACACACACACACACACACACACACCACACACACACACACACACCACCTCTCCTTCTCTAGTGTTAATCCTAAATCAATCACCATGCACACAACCACACACACACACACACACACACACACACCACACACACACACACACACACACACACACACACACACACACACACACCTCTCCTCTCTAGTGTTAATCCGAAATCAATCACCCACGCATACACACACACACACACACACACGCCTCTTCTGCTTCTCTAGTGTTAATCCTAAATCAATCACCATACGACCCACACACACACACACACACACACACGCACACACACACACACACACACACACACACACACACACACACACACACACACACACACACCTCTCCTTCTCTAGTGTTAATTTAAATCAGTAATCTCCCACACTTTGTTTTTGCCCAACTGGAAAATGGTGATGGTAGGAATGAGCCCTCCATTTAGTTGTCAAAAGGGATTCAAACCAAATGTGTTCTTGTTTATCAGCTAGACAGACTGGGTGGAAGCCTGGGTGCTGTTATATAAATGGTCTTTATGTTGGTCCTAATACAGACTGTTTTCTTTGTTCGGATGCCCCCTTTCTCATTCTTCTCATCTTGAAGCAATAGTGCAGGGTTTCCCAAACTCGGTCCTGGGGCACCCCCTGGGTGCATGTTTTGTTTTTTCCATAGCACTACACAGCTGATTCAAATAATCAAAGATTGATGATGAGTTGGTTATTTGAATGAGCTGTGTAGTGCTAGGACAAAAACCAAACRGAGTTTGGGAAACCTGCAATAGGCTATTGGATGTCACCTTGTCTAAACTCCCTAGACTGATAAAATAGTACTGAAGTACTATTTGAGAAGGMCCGGTCATACACATTTCCTAGGTGGCAAAGGTCCGGATGGGTATTGTCATTGATCGGCATAGTAACAATTCCCCACCTCACAACCCATGCAACCCCAAACTGTTTTAAAATGTTGCCGTTTTAAAGCAAATTTCCTGCAATTTTGACAGGTCTTAAGTGTGTTCATATGATACGAGGCCCGGCTGTTCCAATTTTTTTTATTTGATCCGGACCTGGCTGCTATTCCACCAATATTGGAATATTCTTAGTTAGCAGCTAGTTCCTGACTACAGTGATATTACTTTGCTTTCAGTTTGTTGCTTTTTGTCCGTCCTCTGTGTTCACATCTGTGTTGATATGTAGCCTACTATCAATCAATGCCCTACAAATGCACACTGACTATGCTAGGCTATATCACCTCTAGGATAACAAGGAAAAGGGAAGGGAGAGAATTTCATTCTCACATGCAACTCTTGGTTGCCTAATTATTAGTGTTCTTGCCCATAAAAAATGACAAAGTAATATATTTTTTTGCAAAGAAAAATGAAGTCATCCTCTTCCCCAAATTCCATGCTGCAATCCTCCTGTTATTCCTGCAGCCAAGGCATTCCAGCCACTGTGAGAAGGAAGAGGTCAGCGGAGCGGAAAAAGTGAGGCGCGCTCCCTCCTTCCTGGTGGCTGGAGAGAGCGAGAGAGACCTGTGCTTTTTCCTCCACCAACCGCAGCTGGTCTGCGCTCTCAGCATTACCATCTTATTTTAACCCCTCCTACCTCCTGGCCTCACCAAAACTGTAGTCTGGGGGACCCAACCAAAACTGTAGTCTGGGGGGCCCCAACCAAAACTGTAGTCTGGGGGGCCCCAACCAAAACTGTAGTCTGGGGGGCCCCAACCAAAACTGTAGTCTGGGGGCCCCAACCAAAACTGTAGTCTGGGGGCCCCAACCAAAACTGTAGTCTGGAGGCCCCAACCAAAACTGTAGTCTGGGGGCCTTAACCAGAGCTGTAGGCTGGGGGCTAGTGCTGAGCAATTAGTGTGTGCGTGCGTGTGCGTGCGCACACAGTGGCAAGAAAAAGTATGTGATCCCTTTCGAATTACCTGGATTTCTGCAMAAATTGGTCTGATATTCATCTWAGTCACAATYATAGACAAACATAGTGCGCTTAAACTAATAACACACAKATMATTGTATTTTTCTTGTCTATATTGAATACATAATTTAAATATTCACAGTTTAGGTTGGGGAAAGTATGTGAACCCCGAGGCAAATTACTTCTCCAAAAGCTAATTGGAGTCAGCTAACCTGGATTCCAATCAATGAGATGAGATTGGAGATGTTGGTTAGAGCTACCTTTCCCTTAAAACACTCACAAAATTTGAGTTTGCTSTTCACAAGAGGCATTGCCWGATGTGAACCATGCCTCGAACAAAGGAGTTCTCAGAAGACCCYAMATTAAGAATTGTTGACTTGCATAAAGCTGGAAAGGGTTACAAAAGTATCTCTAAAAGCCTTGATGTTCATCAGTCCACGGTAAGACAAATTGTCTGTTAATGGAGAAAGTTCAGCACTGTTGCTACTCTCCCTAGGAGTGGCCGTCCTGCAAAGATGATTGCAAGAGCACAGCGCAGAATGCTTAATGAGGTTAAGAAGAATCCTAGAGTGTCAGCTAAAGACTTAGATAAATCTCTGGAACATGCTAACATCTCTGTTGACGAGTCTACAATACGTAAAACACTAAACAAGAATGGTGTTCATGGGAGGACACCACGGAAGAAGCCACTGCTGTCCAAAAAAAACATTGCTGCACGTCTGAAGTTTGCAAAGGTGCAGCTGGATGTTCCACAGCGCTACTGTGAAAATATTCTGTGGACAGATGAAACTACAGTTGAGTTGTTTGGAAAGAACATACAACATTATGTGTGGAGAACAAAAGGTACAGCACACCTCATCCCAAGTGAAAAGTATGTTGGAGGGAGCATCATGTTTTGGGGCTGCTTTGCTGCCTCAGGGCCTGGACAGCTTGCCATCATCAACGGAAAAATGAATTCCAAAGTTTATCAAGACATTTTGCAGGAGAATGTAAGGCTATCTGTCCTCCAAATGAAACTCAACAGAAGTTGGGTGATGAAACAGGACAACGACCCAAAACACAGAAGTAAATCAACAACAGAATGGCTTCAACAGAAGGAAATACGCCTTCTGGTCCTGACCTCAACCCGATTGAGATGCTGTGGCATGACCTCAAGAGAGCGGTTCACATCAGACATTACAAGAATATTGCTGAACTGTGAGAACATGAAAATGTATAATTGTTTGTGTGTTATTAGTTTAAGCAGACTGTGTTTGTCTGTTGTTGTGACCTAGATGAAGTGTGTGTCTGTGTCTGTGTGTGTGTGTGTACACTACTGGTCAAAAGTTTTAGAACACATTTTCATTCAAGGGTTTTTCTTTATTTTTACTATTTTCTACATTGTAGAATAATAATGAAGACATAAACTATGCTCAAAGTGATATTCAATGTCTGTTTTTTTTCTTCGACATATTTACCAATAGGTGCCCTTCTTTGCGAGGCATTGGAAAACCTCCCTGGTCTTTGTGGTTGAATCTGTGTTTGAAGTTCACTGCTTGACTGAGGGGACCGTACATACAGTGGGGAGAACAAGTATTTGATACACTGCCGATTTTGCAGGTTTTCCTACTTACAAAGCATGTAGAGGTCTGTKATTTTTATCATAGGTACACTTCAACTGTGAGAGACGGAATCTAAAACAAAAATCCATTTGTTTTTGTTTTAGATTCCGTCTCTCATAGTTGAAGTGTACCTATGATAAAAATTACAGACCTCTACATGCTTTGTAAGTAGGAAAACCTGCAAAATCGGCAGTGTATCAAATACTTGTTCTCCCCACTGTATGTGTGGGGTAAAGAGTTGAGGTAGTCGTAAAAAAAGTCCATGCAACTTATTATGTGACTTGTTAAGCACATTTTTACTCCTGAACGTTAGGCTTGCCATAACAAAGGACTTGAGTACGTATTGACTCAAGACATTTCAGCTTCTCATTTTTTATAAATCTGTTWAAAAAAATCTAAAGATAATTCCACTTTTACATTATGGGGTATTGTATGTAGGTCAGTGACATACATACAAAGAAATAGAAAACTACAAAATGCAGATCGTTTGCTGTCAATCTAGCCTCAGTTTGACGTGATTGTGTTAGCTGTGTAGTTGGCTAGCCCCCTCCCCCCCCCAGAATCACTAGAAAACAGCTTAATCAGATGCAAATACAGCTACTTTGCTGTTATTCTGGCTGCAGTGTTTGATGTGACTGTATTAGCCGAAGTTGGCAATGCTTGCAAACAAGGAATAAGAATGGAACATTTAGAACAAACACGTCCATAGATTTAGAACAAAAATACTTAACTGGGTTGCGTCTCTGGCAACTGAACTGATAGAACGAATGACCAGCTGGCTTTGCTAGCAACCCTAGATCTGTGTCGGGACTATATCTTGTGGAAGGATGAAGTAGTATGAATAAATTCATCAAAACAATGTTTTTAATGAAAATATGTCAATAATTATTTGAATATGTTGGTAACCCATGGTATGGAGGTGATAATGCCCTCGAAGCCTGTGATTGGAGGATATATTGGCATGGTTTGCCTGCCCTTGACTTCATCTCGGGCCTAACACCCGCACCAATGTATACTCTAAACACCAGCTTCTCGGGCATTATCAGTTAAATAATCACGGTTTTCAAAATGCATTTAAATAACATTACGTTTAATGGAAATTCCCAAGCCCAAAATAGTGAACATTTAAATTGCCAAAACATGGAATATTTTCTATTGTCTCTGTCAGGTCCACATTGGGTAGACATCAATAGACCAACAGTAAATTACTATGAAATAATACAATTTCAGTTGTGTATATTACTTAGTTTTTATTTTATGATTTTTAAAGTCATCTAATTTCTTCTCAGGCAGTAGCAGCCAGACACACAATGTTATCTCTGTGATCCCCATATTGTATGGTCTTCATTCATGCTATTTAGCTTGCCTGCCTAAGCATGCTGCAGCGCTGTCTGACAAAATCATTGTACTAGTTTTTCAAAGTAGATAAGGCATACTTTCACGAACTATCTCTATCCCTCTCATCATTGTGTTGTGTACATTCCTCTTTCTCATGCGATCAGTGTGTATCTAACCTAAAGTAGCCGGCGTKAAAGTATATTCATCAAGATGATTCCAAGATGGCGTAGCAGTCGGGTGTCTGTATTGTCTTGTCTTGTCCCGTCCCGTGTATATATAGATTTCTTCGTATATATTTGTAATATTTATTATCTCAATTTCCATCTACGGACTGAAAATACTCTCCTGCAACCCGCCTCACCCAATGTGGTACGGATCTGCTATTTTTTATACTTTAGAACCGGAACCCCCATCAGCAGCTAGCCAGCTAACTAGCTACTAGTAGTCAGTTAGCCACTGCTAGCGGTCATCACCGTTAACTCGGACATCAGCCAGCCTCAGCCCGGTCAATTCCTGCCAGTCTACACAGCACGATTTCAACCCAGAGCATATCGGAATACTTWAAAAAAAAWTTTTTTACCACATCTCCGGATTTCTACCGCAAGCTCTGAACCTTTACACTGGATCATCGCAGCTAGCTAGCTGCTATCCGAGTGGCTACTCTTGGCTAACGTCTCTGTCCAAGCAAGCACCAGTTAGCCTGAAGTTAGCCTCGAGCTAGGCCCATCTCCCGGCTAGCCGAAGTGATCTATCAGACAATTCCTGGGCTTCAATACCTCTTTTGCAAATTGGCCTGGACCCTTTGCTGCCGACACGGAGCTCCGCCGATCCATCACGACTGGTCTGCCGTTGCGACATCCCCCTATGGCCCATCTGCTAACCCCGGCCTGCTAACTGTCTGAATCAGTGTCTCTAGCTCGCCTAGCTACTCACTGGACCCTATGATCACTCGGCTACACATGCCTCTCCCTAATGTCAATATGTCTTGTCTATTGCTGTTTTGGTTAGTGATTTTTGTCTTATTTCACTGTAGAGCCTCCAGCTCTGCTCAATATGCCTTTAGCTCGCCCTTTTGTTCCACTTGCCCACACATGCGGTGACCTCACCTGGCTTAAATCGTGCCTCTAGAGACAAAACCTCTCTCATCGTCACTCAATGCCTAGGTTACCCCCACTGTACTCACATCCTACCATACCCATGTCTGTACATTACGCCTTGAATCTATTCTTCCGCGTCCAGAAATCTGCTCCTTTTACTCTGTTCCGAACACACTAGACGACCAGTTCTTATAGCCTTTAGCCGTACCCTTATCCTACTCCTCCTCTGTACCTCTGGTGATGTAGAGGTTAACCCAGGCCCTGCAGCCCCTAGCAGAACTCCCATTCCCCAGGCGCTCTCATTTGTTGACTTCTGTAACCGTAAAAGCCTTGGTTTCATGCATGTTAACATTAGAAGCCTCCTCCCTAAGTTTGTTTTTATTCACTGCTTTAGCACACTCCACCAACCCGGTCTGAATCCTGGCTTAGGAAGGCCACCAAAAATCCTGATGTTTCCATCCCTAACTATAACATTTTCCGACAAGATACAACTGCCAAAGGGGGCGGATTTGCAATCTACTGCAGAGATAGCCAAACAATTCGAGCTTCTACTTTTAAAAATCCACTTTTCCAGAAACATGTCTCTCACCGTTACCGCTTGTTATAGACCCCTTTCAACCCCCAGCTGTGCCCTGGACACCATATGTGAATTGATTGCCCACCATCTATCCTCAGAGTTTGTACTGTTAGGTGACCTAAACTGGGACATGCCTAACACCCCTGCTGTCCTACAATCTCAGCTAGATTCCCTCAATCTCACACGTGATCAATGAACCCACCAGGTACAACCCTAAATCTTGGTCATCCTGACCAACTTGCCCTCTAAATACACCTCTGCTGTCTTCAACCAGGATCTCAGCAATCACTGCCTCATTGCCTGCATGCGTAATGGGTCTGTGGTCAAACGACCACCCGTCATCACTGTCAAACGCTCCCTGAAACACTTCAGCGAGCAGTCCTTTCTGGGCCGGGTATCCTGGAAGGATAGTGACCTCATCCTGTCAGTAGAGGATGCCTGGTTGCTCTTTTAAAGTGCCTTCTTCACCATCTTAACTTCTTATGGTGGGACGGTAGCGTCCCACCTGGCCAACATCCGGTGAAATTGCAGAGCGCGAAATTCAAACTACAGAATTATAAATATTTAACTTTAATAAAATCACAAGTGTAATACATCAAAATAAAGCTTAACTTCTTGTTAATCCAGCCGCTGTGTCAGAGTTCAAAAAGGCTTTACGGCGAAAGCACACAATGCGATTATCTGAGGACAACGCCCCTCATACAAAAGCATGAAAACATATTTCAACCGATATAATAAAGTGAACTAATAAGTGCCTTTGATCTTCTTCTGTTGGCACTCCAAAAGGTCCCAGTTACATCACAAATGGTCCTTTTGTTCAATAATGTCCTTCTTTATATCCATAAAAACTCAGTTTAGCTGGCGCGCTTCAGTCTATAATCCACCCAGTTTCCCTCCATCAAAATGCATACAGAATTAATCCCAAACGTTACTAATAAACTTTTCCAAACAAGTCAAACAACGTTTATAATCAAACCTTAGGTACCCTAATATGTAAATAAATGATACAATTTAAGACGGAGAATCGTTATTATCTTTACCGGAGAAAAATACCAAAGAACGCGCTCTCTTCCACACGCTTGGAAACACTACAGCCAAAATGGGAGCCACCTAGAAAAACTACAATTTCTGGCTCATTCTTCCAAAAACCAGCCTGAAACTCTTTCTAAAGACTGTTGGCATCTAGTGGGAGCCCTAGGAACAGCATTCTGGGAGGATTTCGCCTTATAATAAAAGTGACAGCCATTGAAAACATTGGTAGGCTGAATTTCTTTTGGGAGGGGGGGGGTGGTTTGTCCTCAGGGTTTCGCCTGCCATATCAGTTTTGTTATACTCACAGACATAATTTTAACAGTTTTAGAAACGTTAGAGTGTTTTCTATCCAAATCCACCAATTATATGCATATCCTAGCCCCTGGGCCTGAGTAACAGGCAGTTTACTTTGGGCACGCTTTTCATCCGGATGTGAAAATACTGCCTTCTACCCAAGAGAGGTTAAATAAACATGGCCCATTCAAAAAAAAWAATAAWAAWAATAATTTAGAACTAAGAATAGATATAGCCCTTGACTGCCCTTGACCAGCACAAAAACATTCTGTGGCGTTCTGCATTAGCATCGAATAGCCCCAGCGATATGCAACTTTTCAGAAAAGTCAGGAACCAATATACTCAGTCAGTTAGGAAAGCTAAGGCTAGCTTTTTCAAAGAGAAATTTGCTTCCTGTAGCACTAATTCCAAAACGTTTTGGGACACTGTAAAGTCCATGGGGAATAAGAGCCCCCCCTTCCCAGTGCATGCTCTTCAACCGATTGCTGCCCGCACCCTCCCGCCCGACTAGCATCACTACTCTGGACGGTTCTTACCTAGAATATGTGGACAACTACAAATACCTAGGTGTCTGGGTAAATTCTCCTTCCAGACTCACATCTCCAATCCAAAATTAAATCTAGAATCTGCTTCCTATTTTGCAACAAAGCCTCCTTCACTCATGCTGCCAAACATACCATCGTAAAACGGACTATCCTACCGATCCTTGACTTCGGCGATATAATTTACAAAATAGCCTCCAACACTCTACTCAGAAAACTGGATGTAGTCTATTACTGTTCCATCTGTTTTGTCACCAAAGCCCCATATACTACCCACCACTGCAACCTGTATGCTCTCGTTGACTAGCCCTCACTACATATTCGTCACCAAACTCACTGGCTCCAGGTCATCTATAAGTCTTTGCTAGGTAAATCCCCGACTTATCTCAGCTCACTAGTCACCATAGCAACACCCACCCGTAGCACGTGCTCCAGCAGGTATATGTCATTGGTCATCCCCAAAGCCAACACTTCCTTTTGCCGCCTTTCTTTACAGTTTCTGCTGCCAGTGACTGGAACGAATTGCAAAAATCACTGAAGCTGGACTCTTATATCTCCCCCTCTAACTTTAAGCATCAGCTGTCAGAGCAGTGTACCGATCACTGTACCTGTACATAGCCCATCTGTAAATAGCACACCCAACTACCTCATCCCCATATTGTTTTAATTTACTTTTCTGCTGTTTTGCACACCAGTATTTCTACTTGCTCATCTATCACTCCAGTGTTAATGCTAAATTGTAATTATTTCACCTCTATGGCCTATTTATTGCCGACCTCCCTACTCTTCTACATTTGCACACACTGTACATATATTTTTCTATTATGTTATTGACTGTATGTTTGTTTATGTGTAACTCTGTTGTTTTTGTCGCACTGCTTTGCTTTATCTTGGCCAGGTCGCAGTTGTAAATGAGAACTTGTTCTCAACTGGCCTACCTGGTGAAATAAAAACATCTCTGTCCGAGCCGGAAAGAACCGGCGCAATGGAGTATGGTCATTGTAGTTAATTACTCATTTTATTKTTTTCCCTCCCTCCCTCAGTGTTATTGATCGTTTTAGTTGAGAGTTCTGAAGTTTTGGGACCTGGTAGAGTTGGTTGGCCTGTCTATGGCAGGCTGAGCGCCACCTCATGCCAGCTACGCGCCCTGGCGAACGTGCATCCTGGTTGGCATAATCAGAGGTGTGGATGAAGGCAAGCTTAGAATGCTATTCTAATTGGACCTGCTGTCCCATTGGCATGTGTTTGCCAATGGTTTTCCTTCCACTCCTGAGGCCGGTTCCAAACCAAATGCCATACAACACGGATGCATGGCAGTTCTGCATTCTTCAAACGTATTGTTCTCATTGAAAACAATTGGCGTAGCAGATTTATTTGGTGCATAATTTTGTCTGGTTTTCAAGCACTCTAAATACTTACTGGGAGCTGAACCAAGTACCATACAAGTCATGATTCAGTTATGATCGGCCCATTGGTCCTATCTAATTTCATGGTGTCATCACCCGTCCTCATGTTGTCTTTCCCCATAGGCCTGTGAGAAGTGATTTCCTTACACTTTAAGAGAAAGAGGTGGCTAAGCATGCTCAATTCTCAAATGATAGATGACTTGATAATAGTGATGACAGGACTGTACAGTGATCAGGCTGGTTGACTTATCACAGTGTAGTGTTACTCAATGGCCAGCCAGTTAGACCCACGGTGTGGCCCCAGTGTTGAGGAGGGAGGGGGTCACACACACACACTGGGAGTGAAGGGGGTCAGAGAGGGCTTTTTTTAAGAGTGGGTCCTGCTGAAAAGGAGAGGTGTCATGTTGCACTCCGCCCGCTGTAAGATCWATGAGAACGCTGAGGTGTCTGTTTGATGTTGTCATCTCGTTAAGACACTGGATTGGGTGTGCTGGCTGGGACACACTAGCTGAAACATTGTAAAGAAAGAACCTACCTGAGAGGGGCAAAGTTTTAATAAATATTAGACCACCAACACCCTCCATTTAAACCTCCATCTGTACTGGATAACACCCTCAGCCGAACCTGTTGATCTGGGATGAATACGGTTGAACATGGTTACTTGGACAGGAGGGGGACCTGATCCTATATCAGCACTCCTACTGTGAGAGGCTTTATAAATACAGGCCCTGATCCTATATCAGCACTCCTACTGTGAGAGGCTTTATAAATACAGGCCCTGGTCCTCTCCTCCCTTCCCTCCCTTCCCACTCTGTCCCTCCACCAAAGCACCATTTTGTGCCTTGAGGTCCATTCAAAGCAGGCCTCTCTATCCAATCTAATGACATTTTCCATGGAAGTCTCCTCACCCTGACAGAACCCAGCCTGGCTGACTGACACTTAATAAAGCCCAGTGTTTGGCTGGCCGATTGAAAGCAGGTGGTGCACTGCAGTCTCTACTCTCTCTGTATGGAGTCAAGTCTTGTGTGTCCCTATCTGTGCTGTCCCGGTCGAGACACACGCACACATACGCGTGCACATACAGACGAGACACACACACACACACACACACACACATACTGTCCAGTTATGAGTGTGTTGGACTAGACAGTCGCAGCCCTCTCGGGCCCACAGCATTGACCAGTCCAGCAGTCACTCCCTGCAGTCACAGCCTGACACTCAGTCCTGACATCCCAGCTTAACAGCAGCCAGCCAGGCGACAACAAGCAGCCTTTTGTAAGTGCTGAAAAAACATTGGGTAAAGCCAGCTAATACACTCCGGGTCAATATAAGAATAGCCCTACTGTACGTTCTCCTTCCCATTCAGGATGAATGGGCTATGATGAATGGACAGAGTGGTCTTGGCATCATGACTGTGTGATGGTAGAGTATGAGTAAGCAGTCTTTGTTCTTCTGTTTTTGGRCGTGCAGCATTTCTGGTGAAAGTAAATGTCAGGGCATTCATACTTCTTGCGCTTCGCGAGCAGCGCAGAGTTCTTGAGCAGAGCTGTTGTCAAGGAAGTGACTTTGTGTTTATACAGGACCTCCCACCCCATCCTACCGTCAACCAATCATGTCAATGCGGAGCTATGCAGAGCCCTCCGCGTTGTTACAAAATTTGAGAGGCGCACGGCAATGTGGTACGGAGGTCAATACGGCCTCCACAATCCTCCAGAGGCTCCGCAATTGCGTCACACCCTCCATACGGAGTCTCCGACCACTTTTTCGGCTCAACCATAAATTGTCTTTAACTCCCGCTGGCTCTTGTCAACTCTGGGATTCGACGCTATTGTTCTTAGTCTATTTGAAATGTATTATTTCGGGCTGAATCCTATTGGGTTGTCATATGGGCCTGCTAGTTTCTGTTATACAATTCTTGTGTGTATTGGAGTCATCCTTACCGTAGTAAAAAAATAAACGGTTGCGTTCGAAAGTTCAGATGAAGAAAACAGGAGTCAACATTCTGCCGACACATCGGAACAATAATCCATAAATCACTATTCTAACCCATCTCGTTGAATCTCATTTGCTTCGCTCGCTTCCTCCCTCGGCGCATTGGAAGGAGGTGAGAGCCCACTCTCCGGTGAAACTCGATCCTGTGGACCGAAACTATCGCTTGCCCAGAAGTCGTCTGTGTGATTCTGGAGCTCGTGAAATGGAACATTTGTCTGTCGTTGGCCCTGTTCCGCTCTCTCTCCTCCAGTTCTCCAGGCCCCAGTGAAGCAGAAAGGCAGTGGTGTGAGAGGCAGGCCAGGGGGGCTGGGGCTGGCCATCAGGCCAGGTGGGTGTCATCACCCAGGCTGAGCAACACAAGGCTGTCCTGGTGGCTGGCTGTCCTTCTCTTCTGAGTGCTTCTCCTCTGTTTAGTAGTTACTGTAGCTTTAAGTGAAGGCCTGGGTCTAGTACAGTGTAGCTTTAAGTGAAGTGCCTGGTCTAGTACAGTAGCTTTAAGTGAAGTGCCTGGGTCTAGTACAGTGTAGCTTGTTGTGAAGTGCCTGGGTCTAGTACACTGTAGCTTTAATGAAGTGCCTGGGTCTAGTACACTGTAGCTTTAAGTGAAGTGCCTGGTCTAAGTACACTGTAGCTGTAAGTGAAGTGCCTGGGTCTAGTACAGTGTAGCTTGTTGTGAAGAGCCTGGTCTAGTACAGGTTAGCTTTGTGAAGAGCCTGGGTCTAGTACAGTGTAGCTTGTTTGTGAAGGCCTGGTCTAGTACAGTGTAGCTTGTTGTGAAGGGCCTGGTCTAGTACAGTGTAGCTTTTGGAAGCCTGGTCTAGTACATGTAGCTGTTGTGAAGGGCCTGGGTCTAGTACAGTGTAGCTTGTTGTGAAGGGCCTGGGTCTAGTACAGTGTAGCTTGTGGAAGCCTGGTCTAGTACAGTGTAGCTTGTTGTGAAGGCCTGGTCTAGTACAGTGTAGCTTGTTGTGAAGGGCCTGGTCTAGTACAGTGTAGCTTGTTGTGAAGGGCCTGGGTCTAGTACAGTGTAGCTTGTTGTGAAGGCCTGGGTCTAGTACAGTGTAGCTTGTTGTGAAGAGCCTGGGTCTAGTACAGTGAGCTTTTGTGAAGACCTGGTCTAGACAGTGTAGCTTGTTTGAAGGGGGTCTAGTACAGTGTAGCTTGTTGTGAAGGGCCTGGGTCTAGTACAGTGTAGCTTGTTGTGAAGAGCCGGTCTAGTACAGTGTAGCTTGTTGTGAAGAGCCTGGTCTAGTACAGTTAGCTTGTGTGAAGAGCCTGGGTCTAGTACAAGTGTAGCTTGTGTGTGATGTACTGCAAGTCCAAGTTCAGGTGCTTTGTCTTGCCATGAATAGGCCGAATTAATGTGCAGACCAGGCACATCAATGCGAAGAATGCAGTTTATAGGTTATGCCTAGAGATGGAACGGCCTGGTTACGGGTAGGTTGGGATAGTAAGTTAGGTTAAAGGTTACGTCAAGGGCTAAGGTTAGGCGTAGGTTAGCAAACCACTGTACGGAACCATTGACAATCTGCCGGCATATCACTGCCTACATGTTTTGTTCTTGAGTAGCATGTAGTTGTCTCCATAGGCTGATAGTCCACTAGAGATTTGATCTCAGCAAACAACCAGCGAGGGTGACCTTTATAGAGGTCCCCCATTAACAACCAGCCTGTTAGATAATGTGTTCCAGACAAGGAAATGTCACATTAGTTTTTCTCCTGTTTCTGTTTCTTCCGGCTCCCTTGTTATCTGCAGTAATACTTGCATAGAACTTCAACACTGTGGGCCAACAAATCCACTAACTTGCAAAGAGGAGATACTGCTAGCACAAATGAAGTGTCCGTGCTTATTCACAGTCTGGAATAGGCTGATGTTGCATGACCCTTATCATACAACAGACACCACCTCCTCCACCTCACTCAGAGTAGTTCTATAGAGCAGGGCCAATGCCCATTCAGTGTGTGTGTAATGAGTGGGGGCTTTGAGATGGGCACTGTGTGTGTGGAAGGGGGCTACCCAGCTGGCTGTGGCTGTGAGAAAAAGCGTGACACGGCTGCCCACTCCCTCCTAATTGGATCTGGTAGGGGTGTTTTTATTGAAATCACTCACAGGTGCAGGCCCCACTTTAAAGTGGCTCACTACTTCTGAGAGCTTTCAGCTGTCGTGTGTGTGTGTGTGTGTGTGTGTGTGTGTGTGTTTGTGTGGTGTGTGTGTGTGTGTTTGTGTGTGTGTGTGTTGTGTGGTGTGTGTGTGTGTGCGTGAGCGACGAACACACCCACCCACCCACCCACCCATGTGAGTCGGTGTGGTACGCACCCACCCATGTGAGTCGGGTTGTGTATTATTTCTCAGACAAAGACATTTATTTTTTTCAGACTGTACCCATTTGGTTTAATAAGTCCTATCGTCTAAGAACAGTTTGTAGTCCTACCGCCAGTTGTGAATGAGAACGGGATGTAGAATGAGCTGAGGTATTTTTACCAGGCCAGGCCTGCACCTGTAACCCACCTTACCCCCCCCCCCCCCCCCCCCCCCCCCCCCCCCCCCCCCCCCCCCCCCCCCCCCCCCCCCCAAGCCCATCCAGCCAAAGGTATTCATAAAGGGAGGAAAATGGGACAAGTATGATGAGGGTGAGAGTGTTTCCAGGCCAGAAAAACTGTACTCTACTCCCATAGCATTATAATCCGCTATTTATTCCACTCGCCCAGAGTTTAAAAAAAKKCAACAACAATTAAAATGATATGAAGGACTGTAACAGCCCTGAGCAAGCAATCTAATGGGAAGACAAACACCTTGTCCTCAAGTGTTGTTAAACAAGGTTATTGAACATGTCCTTCTCTTCCTCCCTCTTTTCTGTCCTAGGACATTCGTAACACGGTGGGCAACGTTCCCATGGAGTGGTACCAGGACTACCCTCACATCGGGTATAACCTGGACGGGAAGAAGATCTTTAAGCCCATCAGAAGCAAAGACGAGCTGGATGAGTTCCTGGACAAGATGGAGAACCCAGACTACTGGTGAGATGACAAGGAGCAGATTAGCTCTCTCTCCAACACCCTCTCTCTAACGCACGCTCGCTCTTCTTTCTCTGTGCTTTTGTTCTGGGAGAAGAGTATCTGTGAACCTGTTTTCACATCTGGTCTCTCCCTCCATCTCCCCCTCCACCAGGCGTACGGTTCATGACAAGACGACAGCCTCAGACATTCGTCTGACAGACGAGCAGGTGGACCTGGTACACCGCCTCCAGAAGGGTCAATTTGGCGACGTCAACTTCAACGAGTACGAGGTAAAGACTGCCCTCTCACTGCCTGTATCAGGGTCCTATTCATTTGGGCCAAACGTAGCAACACGTTTTTTTACAGAAAAGTAAACAAGTGTTTCTTATTGGACCAATTCTGCTACTCCCTCTCTGTTTCAGTCCATATTTATTTTTATTTTTTTGGTGCCTAGTGAATACGACCCAGTTTTCACTGTGTTGACGGCTGGCTGCTCTGTTTTGTTAAATGACTGAGCAGATAATGGCTAAAGCATAGCAGCCATTAGAGCAAACTAGACCTCAGTTCATTAGCCCATCCACTTATGTTCTCCACATAACCCAAACCTCGTCTGCACTCCACTCCTCGTCACTTAGAACAAGTCAGCCGAAAGCAAACCTGGGTTCAAATACAATCAGAAATCATTTCAGATACTTTAGCTGTGATTTTATTGAGTTGCGTGTTGCAATGGAACCAATAGAAATGTCCAACAATTGCAAACCCCGCCCAACTGGCACTGCAGGCAGACGGGAGCAAACGCTCAAAGTATTTGCCAGATTTCATATAGTAGTTGAACCCACGTCTGGAGAGGAGTGAGTTCTCCTGTGCTGCAGTTAACAGGGTTTGCGGGAGACGTTTTAAATGAATAGTGTTGAATTAAGAAGCCACTGCTGTAGTGTCTAGAATCTAGATGGTGTCATGGCTATCATGGAATCTCGTTAATGCCGGAGTTATTACAGAATCATATTAACTAATTTGTCAGGGGCAAAAACAAGTGTTTTTAAACTTTTAACACGAGGACTGTAAAATAAGAATATAGCAGGCTAACTCTGTAATGTCGTCATCAGCTACCTGTCTTGGACTTTGGTGGTCCAATGATTCCAGTCCACAGTAATTGGGCTGTCTATTAAACTATGGGTTCCCAGACGTTTGTTTCACAAGGGTCTGTCTTCAATCCTAGCAGACCTTGTTTACTTCAGACTTCAGGCTGTGTTCCAAATGTATTTAGCTTATTCTGATATTTTTTTATTTATTATTGTGTGTCTTGTTTTGTATTGCTAGATATTACTGCACTGTTGGCGCTAAATAACATAAGTGTTTCGCTGCACCTGCGATAACATCTGCAAACTGTGTACGCGACCAATAAACYATCTCTTTTTCTCTCTCATAAACGCTGTGTTTATCTTTTAGTCGTCAGTGGACTTCTTCACGAACGAGGTCATGATTCATCCGGTGACTAACAGGCCCCAGGACAAACGGAGCTTCATCCCCTCACTCATAGAGAAGGAGAAGGTAGGTGTCTTTTTTTCTTACACACTGTCTCTGTCTACCTCTTTCAAACTCTCTTTCTTACTCTCTCTGTCTACCTCTCTCAAACGCTTTTTCTCTCTCAAACTCTCTATTTTTCTCCCGCTCTCTCTCTCTCCCCATTCTAAATACCTCTCTGTTCCTCTCTGCTCACTCAACAGCTTCATGTTTTATGCTGTTAATATATATTTACAATAAATATATAGCAGGCGTTACCACCAGTTTGAATCCTAACTGCTCACACATGTGTGGCGTTAGAATGTAATGATCCCCGCATAGTTTTTCAAGTGGAAGCGGAGGTGAAATTGTGTTATAATGGGGGTTCTGA
This sequence comes from Salvelinus sp. IW2-2015, assembly GCF_002910315.2. Taxonomy (NCBI): domain Eukaryota; kingdom Metazoa; phylum Chordata; class Actinopteri; order Salmoniformes; family Salmonidae; genus Salvelinus; species Salvelinus sp. IW2-2015. The sequence goes on from NC_036869.1 coordinate 4,065,189, forward strand.
AATTGGAGGCTTCGAGACGTTAGAGACCCCCCCAAACCCTCAACAATAAAAAGATAGAAACCGTAGCTTTATTAGCCCAGCAATACTTTTTATTAATGTCGGTTTGGTTCTATTCCACTCATTAATCAAGTTAGTCTTTTAGATTTTACGAAGCAGAGCAAATTCTCCCCCATTTTAATACTGTTTGATTGAATCTTTGTACGTTCGTTTTAGACATGTGTTTACGCAAACACACACACACACACTTAAGTTTCACCACTACTGTTGGCCTGTCTCTCTCTCTCCCAGGTTTCGAAGCTGGTCCATGCCATAAAGATGGGTTGGATCAAGCCCCGTAAGCCCAAAGAGCGCACCCCTCAGTACTACGACCTGTGGGCCAAGGAGGACCCCAACGCCATCCTGGGGCGCCACAAGATGCACGTCCCCGCCCCCAAGATGAGGCTGCCCGGACACGAGGAGTCCTACAACCCTCCGCCTGAGTACCTTCTCACAGAGGAAGAGGTAAATACTTAATTCATCCCAAAATTCTTAATGTGAATAACATGATGTTCATAGTCTTTGTAATAGTATAAGTCATGATCAATAAAAAGTCACAATACGGTGCAGAGCGTTCGATTTAACAAATATCTGCCGTTTTCAAGAGATTGTTAAATAGATGTTAGAACTATTTGGTTTTAATATCATCACAGTCAGAACTACACAGTTCAGATTATTCCACATGTATCTCTATCAGAGTTATACAGCAAGTAACATCAGTAAACATCAATTGATCATGTATTTTCAGATACGTTAGGGTAGCCTATCCATTTGGAATTAGCTTGCTTTATCAGAGATTAGGCTTTTGGAAAGAGCTTGACTACGGCAAGTCCTCGTCCTGGTAAAGTTGTCTGTGGACTACTGTCGTCACCACTATAGATGGCAAGCAAATCAAGCCATCTAGTTTATCCCCTGAAAGTTAGCATGTCAGCTAGCCATGATATGGTCTGTAATTAGCTAGTTAGCCAATTTGAAGTGGTCCATCAGTCAATGTATCCTATCATGTCTGTCAGCGGCAATCATGATTAAATACTGTTAAAAACAATGTTGAAATGGGATAATGTTAGCTAATTTCGCTAGGTATGCCTACGTTGGTGGGAGATAAAAGTACATTAGGTGTACTTATCACTATGTTTAGCCAACTGTACAAAGTTTCTACCGGTAGCTTGTAAAGTAAACATTATCAGCTAACAGTACATCAGGAAATGTACCCTTCTGCTGCTTGACAGGCAGAGCCCACAAAGRATGGGAAATGAACCTAAACCACCCGGGTATATTCAGGTATAGGTCACTTTTATTAGATATCACTCAAATATCCAATATTGGTGGCCAATATTGAGATGTATCGTGAGGCTACCCTGACGTATCTGAAATMACATGATCAATTGATTTTAACTGATCATGAAAAGAACTTGCTGTATAACTCTGATATACACTACCTTTCAAAAGTTTGGGGTCACTTAGAAATGTCCTTGTTTTTTTAAAGAAAAGCAAAAAAAAATGTCCATTAAAATAATTAGTGTCTAGTTTGAGAAACAGACGCCTCACAAGTCCGCAACTTCATGAAATAGTACCCGCAAAACACCAGTCTCAACGTGAACAGTGAATAGGCGACTCCAGAACGCTGGCCTTCTAGGCAGAGTTGCAAAGAAAAGCCATATCTCAGACAGGCCAATAAAAATAAAAGATTAAGATGGGCAAAAGAACACAGACACTGGACAGAGGAACTCTGCCTAGAAGGCCAGCATCCAGGAGTCGCCTCTTCACTGTTGACGTTGAGACTGGTGTTTTGCGGGTACTATTTAATGAAGTTGCCAGTTGAGGACTTGTGAGGCGTCCGTTTCTCAAACTAGACACTCTAATGTACATGTCCTCTTGCTCAATTGTGCACCGGGGCCTCCCYCTCCTCTTTCTATTCTGGCTAGAGCCAGTTTGCGCTGTTCTGTGAAGGGAGTAGTACACAGCGTTGTACGAGATCTTCAGTTTCTTGGCAATTTCTCGCATGGAATGTCCTTCATTTCTCAGAACAAGAAAAGATTGATGAGTTTCAGAAGAAAGTTATTTGTTTCTGGCCATTTTGAGCCTGTAATCAAACCCACAGATGCTGATGCGCCAGATACTCAACTAGTCTAAAGAAGGCCAGTTTTATTGCTTCTTTAATTAGGACAACAGTTTTCAGCTGTACTAACATAATTGCAAAAGAGTTTTCTAATGATCAATTAGCCTTTTAAAATGATAAACTTGGATTAGCTAACACAACGTGCCATTGGAACACAGGAGTGATGGTTGCTGATAATGGGCCTCTGTACTGCTATGTAGATATTCCATGAAAAATCTGCCGTTTCCAGCTACAAAAGTAATTTACAACATTAACAAAGTCTACACTGTGTTTCTGATCAATTTTATGTTATTTTAATGGACAGAATTTGCTTTTCTTTCAAAAACAAGGACATTTCTAAGTGACCCTAAACTTTTGAACGTTAGTGTACATCATACAGTTAGTTGCCTGCAGACATAAGTCCCACTCTTGAAATACCTTAACTTTGTCTATAGTAAAATGGCCTGCACTATATACTGTAGGCAAAGTACCTCAACTCTGTAGCATAGATCAACTGTAACATTTTGTTAATCCCTCATTAGCTACAGTAGGAAGACCAATCATTCATAACTTATCAGCCAGTCATTAGTATACAGACCAATCATTAACCAGTACACAGACCAGTCATCAGTATACAGACCAATCATTAACCAGTACACAGACCAGTCATTAGTATACAGACNCAGACCAATCATTAACCAGTACACAGACCAGTCATCAGTATACAGACCAATCATTAACCAGTACACAGACCAGTCATTAGTATACAGACCAATCACTAACCAGTACACAGACCAGTCATTAGTATACAGACCAATCACTAACCAGTACACAGACCAGTCATCAGTATACAGACCAATCACTAACCAGTACACAGACCAGTCATCAGTATACAGTTAGACTAACCATTGGTTCTTCCTCCCCCTGTCAGAGACTGGCGTGGGAGCAGCAGGATGCAGAAGACAGGAAGCTCCCGTTCCTCCCCCAGAAACACTCCTGTCTGAGGGCCGTGCCCGCTTTCTCCCGTTTCATCCACGAGCGCTTCGAACGCTGCCTTGACCTTTACCTGTGTCCCCGCCAGCGCAAGATGAGGGTGAGACTAGAGACCCCGCCTGAATGTCTAGCTAAATAGTTCATAGTTAACCAGTTGCCGGAATCATTTTTATAATAGAAGGACTTTGTTGGTGTGCATTCTGCAAATATTATAAGTGAAGCTATGTGGCTCATTTAGAAGGACCTCTATATTGTCAGATCAATTAGGTGATTCTCCACTCGTGACTCAACTCTATTCATCTCACTTGGTCTCCACAGGTGAATGTGAATCCAGAAGATCTGATCCCCAAGCTGCCCAAACCCAAGGACCTGCAGCCCTTCCCCACCACCATGTCCCTGGTAGGTCAACCACTGAATGTGAATTTCTGTGTGTGATATTTGATTGGAAATGTACCTCATGGGCTGATGGGCCTAAAAATGTATGTTAAGTGGGCATCAATCATGACCTTAATGATGTGTCCTCTCAATAGGTGTACCGTGGCCACACCAGTCTGGTGCGCTCCATCAGTGCGTCTCCCACCGGCCAGTGGCTGGTCTCAGGTATGTGTTAGCTCACTATTCATCAATGTAGTAACGTCTCTGACTCTGTTTGGCTAGCTCTTCAGTTGGCAATTTTCTCAGTCAGGAGCTAACTGTCTCCCTGGCACTCCTTTTCTTCATTTTGCCTGTCTGAGTCAGTAGCGAACTGTCTTGCTCTTTCTGAGTCAGTAGCTAACTGACTGCTTACATCATCCCCCAAAACTTGAGCAATGATGTCATTGTTCTCCAGGCAGTGCTGAGATGTGTAGCGTAAGACAGGTGACCCATACTGGGGCTGTCTGGATCAGAGAGGGAGAGAGAGGCTGGAAAGAATCCAGGGTTTACAGACCAGGAGATGAGCACAGATGCATTTAGGCTCTGCAGCTAGGCGGCCATAATTACTGGAACACGTCTAGGATGATAAATCAATCACAGATCTCCTAGTGTGTCTCCTTTCCCTTCATCCATCCAAGACGCAAATTGTCTTTGTGTCTTTTATAGCTTCTGGCTGCCTGTCTTTTCTCCACAGCCACAGTCAGGCAGAGAACAATAGGCTACGACTTTACTTAGGCTGTTAATGTTGGTGCTATGTAGAAAATCATCCCTCGTGGTTTGGATTTCTGTGATGAAGGGTAGCAGGCAAAACAGAAGCAATGTAATTACGCACATCGCATTGACTAAAGATTCTTACCAGGAAAAGGATGTGTACCATTGAAAGCGGTAACTTGATATACATAGAAGTGAATTGAATAAGATGGAGGTGAGGTTAAGGAAGGAGCGTCTGTGGATTGCTCACTCAGTGTTGTGTAGTTTCCATCAGTTTAATATGGTCTGGGCCTGGGGCACACTGTCAGATATGAAGTAAAGGCCTTGCTCATATAAAACTACGGTGGCTGTGTCTTTCCACAGGCATGCAGTATTACTGTATGTCTGGAAAGTCTTTGTTCCGTACCAGGACTAAGGCCTATCGTAGTCTGAATAGGTTTGATTATTGCTAGTATTCTAGATACTGTACAGTATGAAAAGAGCACGGCGGATTTATCATTTGTGCGCCAAAAAATGTATAACGTAAAATGGTCACATCAATTTTTATAACTTTTAATAACAATCTAACTTTTTTAAATAGTCTTTGCTCCCTGGCCTTACTCTACGACGACAGGCATGTGACTCCTATTCCCCAAGCCATGGAGACATACTGTCCTGTTATTCATACGGTATGATGTGTAGTTTCATTTAAACACTGAAAGGCGGGTCAATAGCCTACCGATTGAACTCCAAAAGGATGTCAGTTACACCTGATTTGATTCATTTTCCGTTCACAGCTGTAACAGGCCCTTGGAGAGGGAGGGAGGTGACGTGGGCTAGTCAYAGGAGATAGAGGTGAAGGAGGGAATGAGTGAGCAAGGCTGCGAGGCAGCAATTTAGTGTCAATATCTGTTAAGTCGTCCATAACAAAGGATTTAATAAAGGCCCATATGCAAAACCACTACAGTCAGTGCCACTCTTTTATCTTGCAGTAAAATATATTCAACCAGTCGTAAAGCCCTCTTTCCCACAGTAATAATGGCAGTTGACAACCTCCTAGGACTTGCAGCCGCCGCCCCCTACCACCCTCACCTCCCACCACTTTGCTTTCTTATTGTGTTAGGGTTCACAGATAATTCATTCTATATCAGTGTGTGGTGACTTTTAATAATGACTTTGACCCGCCCTGTCTCTAGATAGGGGACTGTCTGTCTGGGCACGTCCAAACCTGTAAAACATGATGATGACCGACCCTACTCAGAGCATTCTCTCAGGACTGGAATTAGTTTCATAGCCTTGATAATGCTGCTTATTTTTCATTTTGTTGCATAGCGACAGTTATAGACTACATCCCAAATGGCATTCATAGGGCTCTGGTCAAAAGTAGTGCACTACGTAGGGAATAGGGTGCCATTTGGGACACAAGCAGTACATTGTACTGAGCATCCTGGGTTGCACTGGGGCTTGACTGTGTACGGTATATTCACACCCACACTCCCAGCAGTAAACAAACGTGGGTTCTGGTGTTCCTGGCTCAACATTCCCTACTAATGATGTGGCCACAATAGGTTGCGTGTTGCAGTGGCAGCTCCTCCAGCTCTAGCCTCCCTGACAGGCAGCGTTCCCTCTGAAATCTGACTAGGGCTGAACCCTCAACCTTCAACCCTTCCCTAGTGGGAAGGACTGGGAAGGACAGAATTCCTCCCTCCACACGCCGGCCAGGATTGGAATGTCACCAGCTTTTTATGGAAGTACAGAACAGGGATGTCTCTTAGATGTCTCTCGTTCTCCCTCGCTCTCGTTTTCTCTCTCGTTCTCGCTCTCTTGTTCGTTTTCTCTCGTTCTCGTTCTCGCTCTCGCTTCGTTCTCGCTCTCGTGTTCTCGCCTCTCGGTTCTCTCGTTCTCTCTCTCTCGTTCTCTCTCTCTCGTTCTCTCTCTCTCGTTCTCGTCTCTCTCGTTCTCTCTCTCGTTCTCTCTCTCTCGTTCTCTTCTCTCGTTCTCTCTCCTCGTTCTCTCTCTCTCGTTCTCTCTCTCTCGTTCCTTCTCTCTCGCTCTCTCTCTCGTTCTCTCTCTCTCGTCGTCTCGTCTCTCTCGCCTCTCGCGCCTCTTCTCTCTCGTCGCGCTCTCTCTCTCGCGCTCTCTCTCTCTCGCGCTCTCTCTCTCGCGCTCTTCGTTCTCCCTTCTCTGCTCTCTCTCGTCTCGTGCTCTCTCTCGTTCTCCCTCTCTCTCGTTTCTCCGTGCTCCCTCTCTCGTTCTCCTCTCTCTCTCTCGTTCTCGTGTCTCTCTCTCGTTCTCCCTCTCTCTCGTGTCTTAGTCTTCTCGTTTCTCCTCCTCTCTTCTCTCGTTCTCCCTCTCTCCGTTCTCCTCTCTCTCTCGTTCTCTCCTCTCTCTCTCGTTTTCCCTCTCTTCTACTCGTTTTCTCTCTCTCATCTTGTCTCCCTCTCTCTCTCAGTTTCCTCTCTCTCTCGTTTTCTCTCTCTCTGTTTTCTTCCTCTCTCTCTTCGTTTCATCTCTCTCTCGTTTTCTCTCTCGCTCTTCTCGTTTTCTTCTCTCTCTCTCGTCTCTTAATCTCTCTTTCCTCGGTCGTTTCTCTCTCTCTCTCCGGTTTTCTCTCTCTCTGTTTTCTCTCTCTCTTTCTTTCTCTCGTCTTCTTCTCTTTTCTCTGCTCTCTCGCTCGTTTTCTCTCTCTCTCTCGTTCGTCTCTCTCGTTTATGTCCGTTTCTCATCGTCTCGCTCTTCGTCGTCTCGCTTCTCTCTCTCGGTTCGATTCGTGTATGGTTCTCCGTGCGTGTCGGTGGGTTCTCATTCTCTCGCTCTCTGGATGCTCTCGGTAATACTCTTCGGGTGCCTCTCTCGCTGGTCTTCCTCTCATGTCGGCTGCGGTCTCTCGTTCGGCGCGCTCTCGTCTCTCTCGCTCTGCTCTGCGTCATCGTCTCTCTCGCTTCTCCTCTCTCTTCTCGGCTTCTCGCTCGCGTGGCTTTTCGGGAAGGCGTGTGGTCGCTGCGCACGCGCTCGCTCATGAAATGGGCTCGCTGGCCTGTCCGCTGTCTCTCTCGGCGCTCTCTCGTCGCGCTCTTTATTTTCTTCTCGCGCTCTCTCGTCTCTGCGCTCGGTGCTGCTCTTCGCGCCTCATCGTTATCGCGCGCTCTCGTCTTCGTTCTGGCGCTCGCGTCGGTTTCTTTCGGCTCTTCCGTCTCGTGTGTAGTTCTCGGTGCTTCTCTCGTGTCTCGTTGGAGTTCCTCTCTCTCTCTCGCGGGCTCTCGTTCTCCTTGTTGTGACTCTTGGTGTGATGTGTGTATTTGAGGGTCGATGTGGTCGGCGCTCGTCGGATATTGTCGATAGTTCTGGGCGCCGGCCCTGTTGTTTGTTAATATGAATGCGCTCGGTCTCTGTTTTTGTTGTGTTGGCGCTAGAAAGTAGTGAGAGGAATGTAATGTGTGTTACTTACCGCGCTTACCATGGTGTTCCAAACATAGGAGGATAATTTTACTACTGGGCTTTCACCAGAACTGAAAGGAGAGAGGGAATGAGATGTTTTGTACTGCCTGGCTTTTCAAACCAAAGGCCGATCCTAGAAAGGCAGAGAGGAGACATATAATGTTGCTTACTACGCTTAGGGCTTTTCAAACCAAGGGTGTCGCTAGGAAAGAGGAGAGGAGTGAATGTTCGTTAAGCGGTGAACCATGGGCTTTCCAACCAAGGAGCTCCCTAGAAGATGGATGAGGAAGTAATCGATGTGTTTAGTATAGTACTACTTGGGCTTTCGCAAGAGCCTAAAAGGTGGTCCTAGAGAAAGAGGAGAGGTAATGGTAATGGATTGTTATGCCTACGAATCGTGTGGGCCTATTTTCCAAATCTCATAGATGGTGTTGGTACCCTATGGAATAGAAGGTAGGTTAGGATATTTGGTACGATGTTGGTTATACTTTACCACTTGAGCTGGTTGTGGCTTTCTAAACCAACAGGGGAGTGCCGTAGAAAGAGGAGAGAGTGTAATGTTGGTGTTGACTACCGTGGTAGGGCTTTTCAAAGTCCAAGGAGAGTGCCCGCAGCAAGGAGGAGGAGGAATAGCTATAATTGTTCTGGCTGATGCTTGGGCTGTTGTGGTTGTCAAAACCAGGTGTCCTGAGAACAGTGAGGGAGTAGGAAATGTAAATGTTTGTGGTGTTACTGTACCGTGCGGCCCTTTTTTGTGGTGTTTCAAACTGAAGGTGTGCCTAGAAAGAGGGAGAGGAATGTAATGTGTTGTTAATACCTTGGGGCTGTTCAACAAAGGAGTCTGCTAGAACGAAGTAGGAATTGGTCAACTGGTTTGTTTACTGACCAGGTGGGATTTCAAAGCCAAGTGTGTTCCTGTATGAAAGAGGAAGAGGAATTGTAAATGTGTGTAACTGTACCTTGGGCTTTGCAGAAGCCAAGGAGTGCCGTAGGAAAGAGGATGAGGAATGTAAATGTGTGTACTTTGGACCAGGTGTGAGTCTTGTCAAACCGAGGAGGTTCTGAGAAAAGTCCCTACTCCATCAAAGTACCTCCCCCTGGAGCCTCAGTTGATTGTGCTGACCAATAGCGCTGCTCCCATCTGTTGACTTACATTGTGGTTTGCCCTCGACAACTGAGCCTTGAACTGTGCTCTGAGGTTACAAACCACACGCCCGTTTTAGTTTTATTCTCTACATTTGCTAAATGCTCTCATCCTGTCCAGTGACACAGCCTTGTATTTATGTCAGATTGACATAAAAATATTCTCCTTGTCGTATTCTCAAGTAGGCGAGTAAGCACACTCCTGGATGTGTTTCAGAGGAAACCATTGAAATGGACCTAGAAGGAAGTCCCTCAGTAGAAAAGGAACAGCATAGTTGTGACTTCTTAACAGTTTCACAGCTCTAGATCTCTCATACACTAGTGATTCCTTTCCAACGCCTGTGCTGCCTGACGGACGAGTTTCTCTCACTTTCTCTCTAAACCACCAGCAGCCCTGGATGCAGCCTCCCGGTCGGGTCGGGTCGGGCCTGTCCCTCCAGTTCTATATCTGTTTCTGCCAGAGAGCTCAGTACTTCAAATAGATTATGTTTGTCCAGGATCTGTTTTTCCCTCCGTGTTTTCCTTGCATTTATGGAGCGTTCAGGTATAGAAGTTAAAATACAACTATTTTACTATTACCTCTCACTCTTACGTTGGAGAGGTTGAGCGTCCGTGGTGGTGTTATCGAAGGTGGTTGGTTTGCGTAGCGTCTGTGAGTTCCCAGATGTCCGTATTGTGTGCCAGCAGTAAGGAGCGATTGGCTCCTGTGGTTCTGATTAGGACCTGAATCTTTCTTTCTCAAACCAACCTCAACAGGAAAGGGAAGACCAACGGACGCTAAAGTTCTTTCATGCCAAAGTATTGTCCAAAAGAAAGGTTGAGAAATCTCACTGCGCCATGGCTCCTAATAAAGCTGTGATGGCAAACCAAACTGCAAAATCAGACCAATACAGGAGGTTACTAGAAATATAACCCCTCCATGTCCGTAACATAGAGATGAAACCAGTAGAGGTATAGTGGCAGAGAAAAAGCCTGTCAAATGCAAATGATCCTTTGGCAGTAGTCTGATACTGCATGCGCTCCCAGAAGGCATTAGTGAGTTAYTGTGTGCAGAGGGGCCCGATGTGTCATTGGCTGTGTCCCACGAGGCCCTATGGACTCTGGTCCAAAGTAGTTCACTATATAGGGAATAGGGTGCCATTTGGGGATGCACACATTGTGACCGGCAGTTGGAGAGGCAGAGGCAGTCTGTTTTCACTCAGCTGATGAGCAGTGGGCTGGCCAGGAAACCTGTCCCGGCCCGCCATGTCTGCTACTTATGATGTGTATTATACACACTCACACAGATAACTTTTAACGCATATGTCAACCACACACACACAAGGTATTGATAATGTATTGAAGAGGTGTATATTCTATTTTTGAAATATAAAGATATGCTACATTACCTTTAGGTTTTATCTGCACTTTCCCACTGTTACTGTATATCACAATATTATTCATCAACACAGCCTCCCCATCAACTAACCCCTAAACCCCTGTCTAGTAGTGACACGAACCAGGCCCACTCCCCCTCTACTCCCCCCCTCTACTCCCCCCCTCTGCTCCCCCCCTCTGCTCTCCCCCTCTGCTCTCCCCCTCTACTCTCCCCCTCTCTTCCCCTTACTCTCCCCCTCTACTCTCCTCCTTTACTTCCATCCTCTGCTCTCCTCCTCTATTCTCCTCCTCTACTCTCCTCTACTTTCTCCTCTACTCTCCTCCTCTACTCTCCTCCTCTTCTCTCCTTCTCTCCCTCCTCCTCTCTCCTCTTCTCTCCTCCTCTTCTCTCCTCCTCTTCTCTACTCCTCTACTTTCCTCCTCTTCTCTACTCCTCTTCTCTTCCTCTCCTCTACTCTCCTCCTACTCTACTCCTCTTCTCTTCCTCTCCTCTACTCTCCTCTACTCTCTCTACTCTACTCTCCTCCTCTACTCTCCTCCTCCTCTCCTCTCCTCCTCTCCCCCTCCTCGACTCTCCTCTCGACTCTCCTCCTCGACTCTCCTCCTCGACTCTCCTCCTCGACTCTCCTCCTCGACTCTCCTCCTCGACTCTCCTCCTCGACTCTCCTCCTCGACTCTCCTCTCGACTCTCCCCTCGACTCTCCTCCTCGACTCTCCTCCTCGACTCTCCTCCTCGACTCTCCTCCTCGACTCTCCTCCTCGACTCTCCTCCTCGACTCTCCTCCTCGACTCTCCTCCTCGACTCTCCTCCTCGACTCTCCTCCTCGACTCTCCTCCTCGACTCTCCTCCTCGACTCTCTTCTTCTCTTCCTCTCTCTACTCTCCTCCTCCTCTACTCTCCTCCTCTACTCTCCCCCCTCTACTCTCCCTCCTCTCCTCTACTCCCTCCCGACTCTCCTCCTCCGACTCTCCTCCCGACTCTCCTCCTCGACTTCTCCTCCTCGACTCTCCTCCTCGACTCTCCTCCTCGACTCTCCTCCTCGACTCTCCCTCCTCGACTCTCCTCCTCGACTCTCCTCTTCCTCTCCCCCTCCTCGACTCTCCTCTTCCTCTCCCCCTCCTCGACTCTCCTCCTCTACTCTCCTCCTCTTCTCTCCTCTTCTCTCCTCTTCTCTCCTCCTCCTCTACTCTCCTCCTCCTCTACTCTCCTCCTCTACTCCTCTTCTCTTCCTCTCCTCTACTCTCCTCTACTCTCCTCCTCCTCTACTCTCCTCCTCACTCTCCTCCTCTCCTCTCCCCCTCCTCTACTCTCCTCTCCTCTCCTCTACTCCCCTCCTCTCTCTCCTCCTCTACTCTCCTCCTCTACTCTCCTCCTCTACTCTCCTCCTCTACTCCCCTCCTCTTCTCTCCTCCTACTCTCCTCCTCTACTCTCCTCCTCTCATCTCGTCTTCTCTCCTCCTCTTTCTCCTCCTCTATTCTCCTCCTCTACTACCCTCCTCTTCTCTCCTCCTCTCCTCCTCTACTCTCCTCCTCTACTCTCCTCCTCTATTCTCCTCCTCTATTCTCCTCCTCTACTCTCCTCCTCTACTCTCCTCCTCTACTCTCCTCTACTCTACTCTCCTCTACTCCCCTCCTCTTCTCTCCTCCTCTCCTCTCCTCTCCTCTACTCCCTCCTCTACTCCCCTCCTCTTCTCTCCTCCTCTACTCTCCTCCTCTACTCTCCTCCTCTACTCTCCTCCTCTACTCTCCTCCTCTACTCTCCTCCTCTACTCCCCTCCTCTTCTCCTCCTCTTCTCTCCTCCTCTACTCTCCTCCTCTACTCTCTCCTCTCATCTCGGCTACTCTCCTCCTCTTCTCTCCTCCTCTTCTCTCCTCCTCTATTCTCCTCCTCTACACCTCCTCTTCTCTCCTCCTCTCCTCCTCTACTCTCCTCCTCTACCTCCTCCTCTACTCCCTCCTCTACTTCCCTCCTCTACTCTCCTCCTCCTCTACTCCCCTCCTCTTCTATCCTCCTCCACTCCCCTCCTCTATTCTCCTCTTCTATTCTCCTCCTACTTTCCTCCTCCACTCCCCTCCTCTATTCTCCTCTTCTATTCTCCTCCTACTTTCCTCCTCCTCTACTTCCCTCCTCTACCTCCTCTACTCTACTCTACTCTCCTCCTCTACTCTCCTCCTCTCCTCATCTACTCTCCTCCTCTTCTCTCCTCCTCTATTCTCCTCCTCCACCTCCCTCCTCTACTCTCCTCCTCCTCTACTTCTCTTCTCTCCTCGGCTCTCTTCCTCTACTTTCCTCCTCTACTCCTCTCCTCTCGTCCTCCTCTATTCTCCTCCTCTCCTCCTCTACTCTCCTCCTCCTCTACTCTCGTCTACTCTCCTCCTCTACTCTCGTCCTATCCTCCTCTACTCTCCTCCTCCTCTATTCTCCTCCTCTACTCTCCTCCTCTCGTCTACTCTCCTACTCTGTTCTACCCCTCCACCATTTAGTTTCTGCTCCCCTCTCATTGAGGTTAGTCAGCCTGCTAGCTCAGAGCTTTCCCAGTTTATTTATGAGCCACTTTAAGACTTTCACGCTGTGGTAACTCAACGACGCGCGGTGTCCGGAGACCACACCTGCTGCTGCTGGGGCTGAGCTGACCAGTTTACTGACTGGCGTAAGTGTGACTGTGATGCATGTATGAGCACACGCACACAGTCACACACTTACGCACGCTCGCATACACATTCTCTCACACAATCACACACACACATTGCTGTTAAGGGCCCCATGTTAACCCTGTAGTCTGACCTTTGACCCTCTCTCTCCCTCCAGGCTCAGACGATTTCACTGTGCGCTTCTGGGAGGTCAACACGGGGCGCTGCATGAAGACTCTGGAGGTGGGCGGAGCTGTGAAGAGCGTGGCGTGGAACCCCAACCCAGCCGTCTGCCTGGTGGCCGTGTGCTTGTAAGTCTCCTCCTCATACAGTCTCTTTCCTCCTAATGGGTGCTCTCTTAAAATCCTCCCCTCTGTTTTGAGGTGTCTGTGTCTTCATCACTGAACAGACTGTATGTGTTGACGGACAGAATGATTTTATAGTGTACCGTCTGGGGTATCCCAATAACCACTGTAACCAGTTTATAATTAAGCAAAAAGACATGAGGGGTTGTGGTGTATGGCCCATATAAGGCTTAAGGCTTCAGGCACGACGCAACGCCGCACTATAAACTGGTCTCTCAAATTCAATCTGCTTTATTGGCAGGAACAACGTTTTGTTGTTAAATCAGTACTACAACTACCATCATCATCATTATTAGTACTACCACCATCATCATTAAATCAGTACTACAACTATCATCATCATTATTACATCACTACTACAACTACCATCATCATCATTACATCACTACTACAACTACCATCATCATTACTACTACTACTACTACCACCATCATTACATCAGTACTACAACTACCATCATCATTACTACTACTACTACTACCATCATCATCATTACTACTACTACTACCATCATCATTACTACTACTAGGGATTACGCATATACCACCAAATATCAATCATATACTACTACTACTACCAACCATCATCATTACATCATACTACACTACCATCATCATTACTACTAACTACCATACCCTTAGCCACCCATACACATGGACTTACTACTACTAC